>NW_017307250.1:535802-570567 GCF_000935625.1 Nanorana parkeri
ATGCATATGCGATCGGCTCGACTGAGCCGCTCGGCCATGATCGGGAGCTGTACGGGCTATTGTGAATAGCCCGTACAGGACCCCCTCGGTTCTACTGAACCGAAGGGGTCCTGAGGCCGAAGCTAGCCGAAGGAACGGCCAAAGCTACGGCCAGATCCCTCGGCAGCTTCGTGAATAGACCCCCATGTCTATATGCACCTGGATTTATAGTTAATTCAAAAACTTACCCTTGCAGTAGGGCTACCCCCCACACTGCAAAGTTTAAATGCTCATTTTGTTTAAGGGACTCCAAGCAGTGGATCCTTGGTCCCACTGGCTCCTTCGGGTCTGCTAGACCGGTCCACACAGCCTCTTTTACCCTAAACTCAGACGGTCAAAGAACAGCTGACATCATAGCGTTCTATGCAGGTCTATTGACCTGCAGTTGACATAAGGCCTTTGAGGGACATTCTATAACTGGAGTGGAGGGAGAGAGAGGTGAGTGTCGACCACTGGGAGAGCTGGGATTAGGTGAGTAAAACTGCTTTGAGTCTAGTACACAAAACTAGCACCAAACCCTTGCAGTGCAGAGGTAGCCCCACTGCACAGGTAAATTTGTGATTTTTCTGGAGTTCTTTAAGAAAATAGGGATGCAAAGACAAGTAAGACAATGCATTCTCTGTTGTGCAGTAGCATAGTTCAATAACGTAATTTTATCAGGGGAAATCTCTGTTCAGTTTGCCATGTAGAATTTGTATCATCATCTTGAATCTCTTGGTTACATCATACCTTAATTATTTTAATATATGTGTGCTTTTCCAAAGCCCCTCGGTGAGGCTTCTTTCAAGACAAAAACATGTTTGTCTGCTCAAACATTCTGGGGATTTTTAATTGAAAGCAGCACTGGCTGTCTCAGAGGGAAAGCGGCAAAGACAGAAGAATTAAAGTGTACCTTTTACAATGGCTGTTATAATATATATAACAGCTAATTGGAAGTAAGGCAAGAAAGCACAGGACCCATGTGGTTATTCTTTGTGTTTCTCACCCAACAGTAGTTATGTGATTTTGAATACGGGTGATTTGGCTAACGGATAGACAGCTTCCGCAATCCAAAAGATCTCCACAGTACCCTTGGCTTGACAGTGAACACTAGTTGCCAAACCAGCTACTGACATGAAGCCTGAAGTACTCCCATCACACAACACAATACAACTTTCAAGCGTATCTGGACTATTTTAATTGGTGTGGCGCTTCAATTCCAACATCTAATACAGGGGTCCTCAAACTTTTTAAACATGGGGCCAGTTCACTGTCCCTCAGACATTGATAGGGGCCGGATCATAGTTTGAAAAACGGGGGCGTGGCTGTGGTGCCGCACAATTTGTTTTTTTAATTATTTTTTATGTGTAACTTTAAAACATTTTTTGGGAAACTTATTTTTTTTTCACCTAACTTTATTGCTATCACATAGGGGGCTAAGAAACCCCTCCTATGTGATAGCAAAAGATGTGACAGGTCCTCTTTATGGAGACATCAGGGGTCTCCAAGACCCCTAATGTCACCTAGGACCCCCGAAGAAGCTGATGAAGTGGAGGTCTGCTTCATCAGCTTCTCTCCAGCGTCTAAAGCTTGACTTGTTCTGCCTGATGAAGGGGATCCTGTGTGACCCCGAAACGTTGCAATAAGTGTACTATTGCATGATACGTCAATAAAAAGACGTTATTCTATCTTGGAGTGCCGGTGTCCATAATTTCTTTATACTACTTAGACGGTGGCTAGACGTCAGCTACTGATGCACCCAACCTATTACTATGGATTAGCGGTAAGGAGTGCAGTGGGTACATTGACTGTAAAGCTGGAGAGTGACACAAGAATGCGGAAGTGATGTAATATACATCACTTCCGCATTCTTACAGCGGAGAGGGGACCGGAGGGAGTTCGTGTACCGACCTCCCTCTGATCCCCTGTCAGAGTGGCACTGTGCTGGTCCCAGGCTCGCACCGGAGCCCGGGATCAGCTCGACAACGGAAGGAGGGGGGGGACACACCCCGACCGCTTGTATGTTAACAGGCATCGTTGCCTGTTTTTAAATTGGCTGTAGTTCCCGCTCGCTCGCGCGCGCCGCGCCGGGCCAAGGACCCTGGTGGGCCGGATCTGGCCCGCAGGCCGTAGTTTGAGGACCCCTGATCTAATATGTCACAGCTAGGACTTCCTTCCTTTGTAAAAGATGCCATTGCTCAAGTCCCAGAAGTGATGCAAGACCCAGGGGAGGCTTGTCTCCATGCATGGTACTACACAGGTGTGCTCTGCCATGGAACTAGCAATGCTTCTGAGTTGGGAACATATATCCATCCCTGGAGTAGAACGTTCACAACAGTTGTAACATAAAACAGCCATCCTCACCATTTTTTATCTGGTCCGTAAGAACTTTTACACTTGTAATCTGTATTGCCGTTAATTTCAGTAATGTAAGGATAAACTGAAATTACGGCTCTGTATTTGAGGATCATAATTAGAATTAGAGTTAGAACTGCCTTTAGAGTATGTGTTTCCTATGTTCCAATTCACTACACAGGGTTTTTACAATCTATTGCACTGATTCTCTACTGCTTGGCATTACATAAATGTTTGTGTACCAATAAATGGTAGGTCAAAAAGAATAAATCATAATCAACATGAATGCACCACTTTTACATAGGAGCAACAGCTGAAGTCACTTGTCCTTTCACCTACAGTATGTGTGACTAGAAAATACTGAAGCATGGTGGGGGGGGGAGTCAAAGAGGGCCCCTCAGTGATTTTCCACCAGGGATCAAATGGCTTTTGCTATGCTAGTAAATTTTAAGCAATTCCATGCTAAATAAAATTATTATAGCCCTTTAAACTAACAGACTTCATCCCTTGTCATGGAACATACAACGAAATGCATCATTTATTGTTAAATGGCACATATGCAAGAAAGAAAAAGGCATTAGCCTAATAAAATAGTACAGAGACCAGTTATTTGCATGTTCACACAATAAGGAACCAGCTTTTGGTTGTTTATTGAACTAAAGAAAGGCTAATTATAATTAACTGTTATAACTGATGGGTGATGAATTCTCCTCCTTGTGATCCTTATTTGACAGGACATGCTCCAGCTATGATCACTCAATGGTGGCACAGATTTTCCAACAAAATGGAAAATTTCTATGAGAAAAAATAAGGATATCTGATGCTTGTGAGTTTTCATCATTGCTCTGTAGCTGAACTGTACAATGTCCGATTATCTTGATCAGTGGTGCCAACAATACTTTGACACCATGCATCTTTGTCATGTTTACCAATCTATTCTTAGCTGATCTGTTGAAAAGTGTCTTTTGTTTACAGAGCTCAATAGTTCAAGCTCATACAGTTGAATAAGTCAGAGGAGTGACATATCCCTCTTCCTGCTTGTTCTACTCAAATAGAGATATACAAAGTTTAAATCAGAAAGAGAAAATGTGAAAGTAAACAACCTTCACTGTGCTCTGTGACTCCTGGGTCATTGTTGGACTCTGTATTGATTGTTTATTTTTGTACAACAAAGATTATATATGTACACAGGAGCACCATATACACTCTTTACGTATACTGGCTCTGCTTTGCAGTGCTACACAGTGGTTTATCATAACAGGAGAGTGTTACATGGGCTACCTGGTCATCTGATCACTGTTATTGGCTGCCACAGTGATCACCAGATCAAGATCCGGTCCTATTGGCTCCCAATTGTTGCTAAGTAACTGGGAGCTGTTGGTGACAGTGCGGTGACAGCACAACATAGCCACACCGGCTGAACGCATATATGTGGCAGCGCGGCGTAAGGCCCCCCACCATGCTGTCACAATTATGCATACAACAGGTGTGACCAGGTTAAAGCTCCTTTTCACAATGTAAATCCGAGGTCTTAGTGAAAGCAATGCACTGATATCTTATCTAAACAATTGTTCAGAGAAAGGCAGAGTAATTGTACTGACCCAAGTAGCACTATGTTTATTATAATAGCAAAAATATGGAAGTGCAAGTGTAAAAAAAAGAAAACTTTAATGCAAACTGCAATAACGACTTCAAATATTATTATTACAGGTATTTATACAGCGCCGCCAATTTACGCAGCACTTTACATAGTTGCACATTCACATCCATCCCTACCCTCAAGGAGCTTCCAATCTAAGGTCCCTAGCTCAGATGCATACATAGAGGGCCAATTTAAGGAGGAGCTAATTAACCTTCCAGCATGTCTTTGGAGTGTGGGAGGAAACCAGAGTACCCGGAGGAAACCCACGCAAGCACAGGGAGAACATGCAAACTCCTTGGAGATAGTGATCTGGCTTGCTCACTGATCTATATTTTAGTGTACATGACACATTTACACATTAAATGCACTATACTTATCCTTTAAGTAGGGCCTAGTTTTCAAACTGTGTTGTACCTCAAAGGTATAATACATCCTTTAAAAAGCAATTGCAAATGTTGAAGTAGAGGTGAGTATCCTTCATAACTGCAAGCCTGAAGGTAGGACTGGAGTTCAGCTTTAATCTAACTTCTAAAACAATCCCCAAACAATTAGCCCTTAAAACCTTAGTTGCATACTAATTTACCTCTATCCTAAACCCAATATGCTTTAATGCAGTATATACCGCACTGGGAGCATCTACATCAAACTTAGATCTGCATTAAATCCTCACAGTGCCGTTCTCCAGGCATAGAAAGTAACTGCTTTTCTCAGTCAACCACGACTAAAATGTCTATTTATAAACAATTCGTACAGCCTTTGAATCTCTGTGAATGTTCGTTCTGTGTGAATAAAGGCAAAAACGAACATTCTTAGTATAGTTTCTTTTCAGGTCGACTGTAATGTATTACCGAATTATGGCCACTAGATGGAGCTGAGGAGCACATGTATAAGTATTTATTCCTATTCTCCACAGCTCCATCTAGTGGCCATAATGTGGTATTTTCTGTATATTACATTCGATCTAAAACAGAAAATATAAGAAGTTGAAGGAACAGCATATGACCTTTACAGTCACCTGGCTTGTCTTCATGTACCTGCCAGGTAAATAACTTACTTGTTTTCTTCATTTTATGCACAAGAGACATTGCATTGTCAGCTGGAATTATTCTTTAATTAATCTTCCATACTTAGTTTCCATTTTGCATTGACAGTAAAAACGCATACTGTGTTGTGGAAAATATTAACATGGGGTCATCTGTAGACTGTTTAAAAGTTTTTAATGGTGATGTTACTAAATCTGCCAAGCAAAAGCTGGGAATCGGTTGGAATGACTTGTCTTGTAACTTTACCACTCGTGTGTTGGAAAAAGGATTCAAAGTCAGCCAGCAATATTTCCACTTTATATTCCATTCTTTTGTAGGCCCCAGAAGGAAACTGAAATACATTTCATGAAAATGATTTGTAGGACATCTGTTAGAACTCTTATCTCGTGATATTAAAAACAGCTTTATTTTGCACATTGCAGACAGTGGAAAAGGAGGTAAACTGTTTACTGTGACTAAAACATAAATAATCTTATGATCTTCTTAAACAAAAAGGGAATAATGTTTTATTTAATAAGTATTCATAGATTATGGTTTGGAGTTCTAGGAGTTTTATAGTATTTATTTTTAATCAGATAAAATTGTGCCCTATTCAGTTGTAATGGGGTGCATACTTTTATCACCTATATACCAATTTTGTTCTTTTTGTGATCCTTACTGTTTGCATCAACATCATATGCATATAATAGTCAGCACTGACAGTGCATGATCACTCTCTTCAAACGAAATGGTCTTCTTTGGAGGGAGGCAGCAGACCAGTGTTAATTTTGACAGCAAATTTTGATTCAGTCATAGTCTTTTGACTAAAATGCCATTTAGTTTTAGACATATTTTAGGCATCTGAATTGTTTTAGTTTGTCTAATTTTAGTCGACTAAATATAAGAATTATCTACAGTACACTTAGTCTACTAAAATGTAGTGAGTTTCGTTAAAGGGTAATATAAGAATTGCTCTAGAATTTCCAATCGCATTATATACTCCTGGAGTAAACATCTGCTAACCTGTTATTACTTATGGTATTAAGGTTTGAACATGCAATACAGACATAATAATAAAAAGATTAAAACTACTCACAAACAGAGTTGATCATATATGCATGTATGTACTGGTATTCCGCATATAAACATCACGTGTCACAGCAAAGAACCAATATACTGGGAGCAGATGTATACAATGGATCTGTCCTGCCAGTTACCATAACAAAACGCATGCGTTTCTGGGGCATACCTCCTTTATCAGAGTTAAACAGTAAAGACAATAGGGGGGGATGGGCAGTTGTACACCTTCATGACAAACTGGGCATGCTTAGGCCACAGATAGCATGTACGCCCAGTAGTCAACCGAAAAATGACTTATTAGAGACTGGATGGCATTGCAGGTACAGTCTTTTTCCTTATCTTTGCTTGAGTGTGACAGACTGTTTTTGATTGAAGTACAGCACATGCTGCTAGTCATGTGCATTCATGCCTTATAAAGTATATATATATATATATACAAACTCCTATCAGCCATATTTATTGGACATCATAAACGATTCTTCCAAATAAAAAGGGCATTCTTCAGTAAAACCAACATATACCTACCACTCCTTTTTTCGGTGCAACATACAAAGTCCTTCTAGGGTGAGGCTTACCATCCAAAACAGTATCTGATCTGGTCTTGACACGCACCCACAGGATGTTCCCTTGCAACACTGCCTCTCAGGAGTGTCCCCATAGTGAGGGAGCATGAGGTGGTAACCCCAGACGGGATCTCATTGGGAGGGGGCGGCAGCACGGCTGGCTGACAGCTCAGAACACTGCCTCCCTCCTTCTCCTGGCTGCCTCAGGCGGCAAATAAGGTAGGGATGGCCCTGCTCTCCCTGCAGTAGTAGCTGACATCACAGCCTTGGATCCCTATCCACAGCTATCCTCTGCCCCGACAGCATGGCTAACATGCACAGGCCTTCTACGCACTGATCCCTATCTGATCCCAGACTCTACAACTTTGTGGGGCAAATTGAACAGATTTTAATCAGAGTCTGGGCTCACAGGCACACTATCCTTGCCAGTACGGTATATATGATGTAATGGGGACAGGCTCAACTGGTGTTGGCGGCAGTAAACCATTATTATTATCATTATTATTTTTTTACAGGATTTATAAGAGTTGGTGAAGCACTTTTCAAAATAAAGAGAGACATTACAGTTACAATACAATGCAATACATGAGGATTAGGAGGCCCTAACTCATGAGAGCTTACAATTAAATGCATGAAACAGGGTAACCCTGCAACAGTCCAAGTAGGTTTGTCCTGCACTTTTATTCATCGAGGCAGTAATATATGTTTATTGTGTTTATATGGTTTGGTCTTAAAGGACCCCAGCAAAGTGCATTAAATGACTCAAAAATCAAATACAGCATGGTGAACAGTATATACATTTTTTACTTTTGTGTGGTTTGCAATGACTTCATAAAAATGTTTAATAACACGGACTGCTGTAGCAGAACAGCTCTTGAGGAACCAATTCTTGATTAAACTTCAAAAGTTGTTTAACGCATTACATAAAATAAACATCTCCAGGGAGGATAATAAACCCTATATGCGGTTTGTTGCATCTCTTCAAGGCTGTTGATGATTAAAGCTTAGGCTGAATTACAGTTTGTGGTTATGTAGTCGTGTGTGCATTCCTCTAACTCAATAATACAAATGAAATTCTCTCACAAGAGGTTCATTGCCAAATTTGTCATATTTTTCTTCAGCTGAGCTGGTAATACAGAATTAGTGATTGTAAGCTCTCATGGGCAGGGCACTCCTTACCTTCTTGTCCTGAATTGTATTGTGATTGTAACGTCTTCCTTACACTGAGTGGCCAGATTATTATGACCACCCTATCAGTACTTCGTTGGGCCACCTTTTGCCTTCAATACTGCGCGATTCTTCTTGGCATTGACTCCACGAGATGTTGAAAGGTGATGCGAGGAATCTGACACCATGCCTGATGAATAGCACTGTCCTGTTCTGTGAGATTTGATGGTTGTGGAACCAGCTGCCTGATGGCTCTTTCAAATTCGTCCCACAAATGCTCAATTGGATTAAGATCTGGTGATTGAATTGAAGGAACATCGCCAAAATACGCCCCTTCCTCACCAATGAAACCGCAAAATTACTCATCCACTCACTTGTTATATCTCGTCTTCACTATTGCAACCCCCTCCTCATTGGCCAATCTGGCCAATGAGGTGTCTGCAACCCCCTCTGTCAATCACTACACTGGCTTCCAATAGCCCAAAGGATAAAATTCAAAATATTAACGACTTACAAAGCCATCCACAACTCTGCCCCCGGCTATATCTCAAACTTGGTCTCAAAGTATCACCCTAACCGTCCCCTCCGCTCTTCAAAAGACCTCCTGCTTTCCAGCTCCCTCATCAATTCCTCCCATGCTCGCCCCCAGGACTTCATTAGAGTCTCTCCCATCCTATGGAACTCTCTACACCAACCTGTCCGTCTATCTCCCACTCTGACTGCCTTTAGGCAATCCCTTAAGACTCATCCCTATCCCTCCTCAACCTAACCACTGAACTATCACTTTCTCAAACAATTCATCCCCACACAGCTAACTCCTCATGCATCACCTGCCCTTCCCTTTTAGATTGTAAGCCCTCAGGCGCAGGGCTCTCCTTACCATCTTGTCTTGAATTGTATTGTGATTGTAATGTCTTCCTTATATTGGAAAGCGCTGTGCAAACTGTTGGCGCTATATAAATCCTGTATAATAATAATAATATCAGCAGCAAGAAGTACAAAATTCCATTTGCTTGTGCTGTGCCATATAAACATGGCCGTACACTGGTAGATTTTGCTAGTCAGAGACTTGATAAATGTTTTTCGAAATTTCATTTGGTTTTATCATTTGATTTTAGAATAAATAGAGTTTCTTAAATGAAAATTGAACACACATTCCAAAAACAAATTTTTAAGAACTAAATTCTAGTGGTATGTAGCCACTGTATTTGGGCTGGCCGTACATCCAACTAATCAAGATTTAGATTAGTAATAACATTTAAGCAGGGCCATCTTTAACAGAGGGCAAAAGGGGCAGTTGCCCCGGGCCCAGTCATTGTTGTAGGGGCCCAAAGCAGCTGCCCCTCGAGCCTGCAAAAGATACACACGCAGCACCGTTCTGTTTACTATGCAATCTGCATCACATAGTGTTGTTCTCCCCTGCCATACGCTGCGTAGCATGACTGCGTGACATCTCACGTGGGGTCAGATCTCACAACCCTCTGATATCTCCTCCTATCAGCTCTGCAGATATCTATCTCTCTGGTAAAAAAGCAAAATTGGATTGGGCGGGTGGGGGTGGTTGATTTGGTGGGGCTGAGGGGGGCCAAGAGAATGTTTGTCCAGGGTCCAATCAATGTTAAAGACGGCTCTGCATTTAAGTACAATATTGGATTCTAAAGGCACACACTGTGATAGATTATAAAACTTACTGCAAATAATACAAATACGTCTATGGTAAATATATAACTATGGAGAGCATCAACAACCAGTTATTTAAGAAGTGCTAGTTTTAAAGGGCAACTGAAACCTTTTTTTTTAGTTTTGAATACAGTAGAGAAGGATAAGAACATCTGTCAGGTTTTTATTGATATCTGCATTCCTGTTCAGGAGATCCACCCTTCCTGTTTGTCCTGGTGACCGTTACAGCTGAAAGTGAAAGTAAGAGAACATCCCAAATTATGGGTTGTCATCAGAACAGCAATTGATGGGAAATCTTCCAATGGGGACACTAGGTATGGTGACTTTGCTGACCGCCAGGCATTTCTTTCTCTTTAGAGGGATTTTCTCTTACTTCCTGATGAGACTATTGGACAGGATGTGATGGGAAAGAGGTTATAACACTCCCTCACACTATCCAAAACTAAAAAAAAGGTTGGCTTTAGTTCTTTAAGGTATTTCCAGTGTTAAAGTCTGAACATGGAATGAACTGCGAGCACAACCCATGCACACCACATTTACACCAAACCCACTCTGTGTTGGTCTGAGCCTCATGGCAGGCAATTCCTGCCACTGATACATATAATCCATATGTCCTGTGGCCTGATTTGTCTATCACATGCAGTCTGTTTTCTGGTGTTCATTAAATTAGGAAATGCAGATGAAGCCAATGCCTTGTTTCAGTCCAAAACAGAACCTGTTTTAAAAGCCTGTAAAAAGTGTCCAGTCTCATAATCCACTTTCAACAACAAACAACAGATCCATTTCAAGACCTGACACATTATGTGTAACACGTGCCAGTACCTTTTATGTGTTCTTCATAACACAAAGTCTTGTCTCAATAAACTACAACCTTTATAGTAAATAAAGGTGCCATGTCAGTCCACATGTGCATGCCAAACATAAGAAATTTGGTTGCAAGTTTGTTTTACATAAAAAATGCCAAACATAATTGCAATGTTGAATACCACTATGAATAACAACTTAGTTGATGTCACATTTGAGAAATTTAGAAATAATCAGTGTGTTTACCCTTAAGAGGCCTTTGTATGATGATCAATTAAAAGCTTGTTAAATTTTAGAAGTATCACACTGGGTTACCCTTAGAATGCTGGGGTCAAGTAAACTTCCTAGTTTCATGATGCTCTTTCAGCCTCATGAAACTTCAGACACACAGCAATCTGTGCAGCCCCAAACTAAGAAGGAACAGGATATCATGATCAGCAGACCAGGAAGACTATGCTGCCTTATCAGTACAGCATTTTCACTCTGTAGTTCACTCATTCCATTTGCTTTACAAACCTGAAATGATAGGATATATGTTACTGTTGAACAGTAGGCATTTAATTTAAGATTTTCTTTTGTGGGGACCTTAACTCAAAAAATTAAGATTTGCTAATCTATGGGAACAACTAGAAATGCTAATTGTAACCAAGAAGTACCTTAAAATCCTAATTTTCTTTTGATTTGTAAAACAGCAATAACATTGCAGTACATTGCCTGTGCCTAGGTATTCCTGCTCCTAAAGCCTCATAGCTAAATCTTAGCAGTGTGAGATCTTCTAAGGCAGTGCTGCCTCTCTGAAGGCTAATCCCACAAAATGTCACTACCGTGCTGCTCAATGTTTTCTTCTCTGGAGAGAAAGCTGTACCTGAAGTCTTGCAGTGCAAGGTTCCCCCTGATTTTTCTTTATTCATTATGTGGATTTTGCTTTCTCCACCTCAGCTGCTGTTTCTTGAATATTCTCTGACCAGTCTTTGGATTATAAATTATCAGGAAGGCAGCTCCGACTTTAGGAAGCAAGACCACCAGCAGGCCACTACCGCACAGAGACACAGTTGGAACAAGGTGTGGTAAATCAGTAATAGGGTAAGAATCAGCTGCAGGGAACCTACAGGCAATACTGGTGATTTGCCCTATGTTTTTCTTTTTGGACACAGCTTCAACAGCCAATGTTCTCTTTAAAGTGGAACTACATAATTTTATCCTTTACCACCATGGAAGGTGCCATCTTAGCCTCTATTTGGATTATAGTTGCCATGGTGCTGCACATGTGATCAGACATGACATCAGTTATTTAGGGGCTTAAAAATTTGGTTTAGAGGTGAAATAACCACCCTAGCAACCTTGAAATTTGGCATGACTTGGAGTTTTTAAACTAGGAGACTATTATATATTGATGGATGTAATTCCACTTTAAGGGCTCATTCATTTTTTTTAAAACAATTTTCCTTTGAATACATATAACATTTAATGGCTAAAAATTTTAGCATTTGTGTAGTTTTTATTTTTTTCTTTAGCTGGAGTATGTGGAGTATGTAATGGAAGAAAAAGAAGTTCACTTTAACTTTGCTATACAACATATTACTAAAAAGGAAAGCAGTATTTCCCTTTACATTACTGTTTCCAATAAACTATTGCACATTATTCAGTCACCAATGAGCATTAAGAAACAGCATTAATTTATAGTGGACCTGTACTCCAACATTTCAAAATTGCTACATTATAGAGAACATCTAGAAAAGTAATTTTCCTTTCTTTGGGCACAGCTTCCACAGTTCAGGTAATTTTTCAGTGCTTTTTGATCGCTAATGAAAACACTCACCTCTCCGCCGGCTTCCGGGAGTCCCATAAGAATAATGCCAGATATTTCAAATAATATACAAACAACATCTCTTCATTTCAAGAAAAAATGTTCTAATAATTTCAAATAAAATTGATGTGTTCTTTATTTAAAGTACAATTTCCTGACAGACCTTAGCAGATGACCTGATGATATTTACAGGAAGATCTGAAGCCTTGACATTCTCAGAGTGGAATTCTTCCTCTTCCCTAGAGTAATACCAACATTCTGGGTGGGCCATACACAGTAATCACTTGAGCAGCCTGTGAAGCTCATAAGGAATCCAAAACAATAAACCCTGGAGAGAGTGACCATTTACCATCACAGTTTGCAAACTGGTTCATTATATACCCTAGCTATTAATACATTATTAAGCCCTCTCACACCAAATAGATGGTATACCCATTAGCAAAATTAACTTCACAATAGTCTAGATATTTACATAACAGTTTACCTATTTGCATAGATGAGGAGATTTGACTGGCATATACATGGAACTTCTTCAGATAAAATGATCAGATTTACAGAAGTCTCTTATTCAACAATGATGCATACCTACTCACTAAAATGTATAGTGGATAAAGCAGATGAAGGATTACGCAAGCCAAGTTGAGAATGTTTGCCTCATGTCAGGCTTCAGAATAAATGAGAACATTGTCTTGCTTTGTAGACAAGACCCACATTTGCTCTACTGCCAAGGACCCCTATATCATCAGCTGGCAGTGTTCAGAAACCTGTTATCACTGCTAACTCATATCTGTTGCTAACTCATATCTCTTCCAAGAGTTTGGTTCATTCATTAGTGCTTCCATATATCACATAACCGGTGAGAGACCGATAGTTGAAGAGGCTTCTCTTACTTCTCGTGTCTTACACCCCCTGGAGGTGAGAACAGGGTGGGAAAGGACAGCAAGGAGCATGAGTGCCACAGTTGCGATCAGGCACAGGTGCAAGAAAGTCCAGGAGCGGGTCAGCCAATTCAGGAAGCAGGAATGGATAGCCGAGGATCAGAGCAAGCCGGGCAGCCAGGTACAAAATCGTGAGGCAATAAACAAGTCCAGGATACAGGCCGAGGTCAGGGGCAGGCAGCAATCAAGAGCAGTCCAAACAATCCGAGTAACAGGCAAGTCTTCAACAGGATCACGGGCACAGGGAACAAACACACACAGCTAAAAGACCATCAGCACAGTGAGCAGGGCAGGCTCGTTTAAATAGGTAATTTCCTTAATGCTTGTTGTGTCACTTCCTGTGCGCCTGCCGTTTGTGCGTCTTTGTGCATATTTCTGATTGTGCTCGCATACGCACCACAGCATATTTCCATCCAGTTCTATAGGGACGTTTGCGCGCATGCATGCCTGTCGTCTTTACCTTATACATGGCTTACAGCGGAAGTATACTTCTTAGATGGAAGTATGTGCTGTACACTGGGCCATCATATGAGTAACAGCCTACACAGGCAGTGTAGGGGACTCCAATGATCTGGTCATATTGGAGAGCCACCTAAGCTGCAGGAACTGAATTGCCAGCTGGTGTTTAGGAAGCCAACACATTTCTGAAGCAGATAAGAGGTGGACTGCAGGTTGTCAGTGGAAGGCACATATACAGCTGCTGCCTGGGAACTACTGAAACTTACTGCAGCTCTACAGACACAACACAGATGAAGGGAGAAGGGTACAGTTGCTATTAATCAGCATTTACTTACACAAATAACACATCACAAAGCATAAGACATAATGTTCGTGCCCAATCGTTGGTAACATGGCACCACTAGGATAATGTCACATGAATGGTAACATGCCACTAGTCTGATACAGTAAGGGTTCACATTAATGGCATTCTAATTTAATGCAGTGTTTTCCATTCCAATGTACGTAGTTGCATTTGGATGGACAATGCAGCATTTGACATTTTGATTTTGCGGTATGAATACACATTATTGCAGGAAAACAACATCCATCGACAAGAAGGAGGAGAAGGAGTAAATGGGAGAAGGAGAAGGCGTAAGCGGGAGAGTGGCAAAAAGTGCCCACTTGTTGGACACCAAGTGTTGGTGAACACGGCTGCCACCACTAGAATATCCCGTACAAATGAAGAGGCCAGCCATGCCACCAGAGGGGTAAATGTTTGTATGTGTATGCAGTCACCGTCACTGAAATGGTGTGCGCACCTGGCTCCCATCTATCCACCATTCCAGTAAGCAGGTGGAAACACCATTTTATTGACGCTAACAGTGTCAGCAGGTGTCTGCCAGGTGCCTTTCCAGAGACACTGGCACTGTACCTGGCTGCCACCTATGGTGAGACCCCATGGAGCCCTGGTGAGACCAGGGCTCTGTGGGATCTTGCCAGGGCTCTGTAGGGTCTCACCAGAGCTATGTGGGGGTCTCACCAGCCTGGTTAGACCCCTCAGAGCCCTGGTGAGATCCCACACTGCCCTGGTTAACACAGGACTGACTGAGGGAACCAGCAGGGGTAATAAACAATCACTACCTATAATACGCTTGCAAAACATAATTTGCGAAAACGGATCATGTGTTCTTTATAGCAATTTATGGTGGTTTGAAAAATGATAGGCCCCAGCAGTCTTGCAAAGTAGAACAGCCTAAAGATGTTCTTACATGTATTCATGCAAAGCTATGGTAATTTACAGTGCTGAGAAAATGGGTTTGTAAAATAGCATGCATTTAAAGACATGGGTATGGAATCAATCACTGTGTTCTCTGAAGATCACGAAATTATATAATACAAGCGTGCTATAAGAGAACAGCGAATAGGAAATGTAAACAAGCAAACAGTCTTTTTCAGCCTTGGTGTATTCACTGAGAGAGCAAAAGGAGCATTGGCAGTGTTCAAAGAACTGAGCAGGTCTTTCCCTTCTGAATAAGCCCAAGTGACATACTTTAGGCACATTGTTAACAGGAAGTTCCTAGCTGCCCTGCAGAAACAACTAAATGACCTACATAAGCATTTATTTGCCTCCTTACCAGATCTGAATGAAGATACCTCAAGTCACAAAGGAGACTGGGTAGTGATAAGTCATCACAACAGGAGGGTCTGGATCCAAGGTTTGATGGACCTTTCTGTATCCAGTTGACTATCCCTACTTCTATGAAGGTAGAAGGATGAGACACCTGGATTCACGCCAGCCATTGTAAACATGATTCTCTTTCATGTGATGATATGTGCCAGTTTACTAAGGGTGATGATGGTTCTAACTGATGATAATCTAAAGCAAATGAGGACATTTTTGCTTCTTAAGTCTGGTACCATCAGAAGATGATGAGCATCAATAGGCTATGAGACATCCTACACCTCAAACCCCAGATTGTGATGCATTCTCAGAACCTTATCAAGATGCAGAAACCCCCATCCAGTGTCTGAATGTATGGGTTCATTTTCTTGATTTTCTTGGGTTATGAGATATGTAGATAGGGGGATCAGTAAATGATCAAGAGGGAGAAATGAGGTGGAAAGAAAAATATTAAGATGGTAACTTTCATTTAAAATGGCTTCTGAGTTGATTGGTAATCGCTAGGGATGCATAGCTTCTTGATTGCCCGGGAAGCCGGCTCCACGCAGTTTGGCCGGCTCCATGCAGATTGGCCGGGAATGCAGCTTCCCAGTCAATCAGCATCGAGCTGGCCAAACAGTTGATTGGCAGGGAAGCCAACTTCCCAATCAGGAAGCTCGGAGGCGGATCATTACCCGCTGTGCGGCTTCCTGATTGGCTGGAGAGCTGGCTCCATGCTTTTTGGCTGGGATACCATGCGCAGAAAGCGCTGCCGGCCAATATACGGCCACCTCATGTTCAGCATGTGATGCCACATGCGATGGCGGCGGGTATGCGCAGAACACGCCGGCGTTTAAATTGGGTGTAATAGTAGAGCCATTACAACTATCAATTTCTATTTCATGGTAATTAACATCTCCCAATCAGTGCACACATTTCTTTTTGTTTAAGGATTTAAGGGGTTGATTTACTAAAGGCAAATAGGCTATTCATTTTGCTATTTACTTTTACTTTGCAAAGTGAACAGCCTATTTAGTAAATCAACCCCAGTGTCTCTACTTTTATGTTAGCAGGATGAATACTGATATGTAGTTCAACACCTAATGTCTCAGCACAATCATACTCTAGTAACACAGGGATACATTACAGGGTTATTGCAGAGCTATTATTGTTTCCTAGTGGTGACGACAGTGGAACAGGCTTGTGCAATGTGCATTGGTATGACCACTTATAGCCTCTATTAGGATAGTATGTGACACCATGACAATGCAAGAGAGCAATTGGGAGATAAGGACAGAGCATTCTCACTTTCTAACAGAAAGTACTGCACAGGGAACTTCATGGCAGGATCACCAGGTATTATTTTCATAAAAAAGCGGATTTACAAATATTAAAATTACTCCTGAAAATGGCATTAATATATTAAGGCTTATATTGAGTTTTAGTTATTAGGTTTATATATGTTTTAAGTTGCCTTTGTACACAGAGATAATGTTGTTCAACACATTTTCATCACAGTGGAATTGTAGTAGATTCGGCCAAATTTGACACACACAGTTATTCACCATGGGTGTTGAATGTCTAATACATATGTGGATTGGGGAACAATTCATTTTATTGGTGCTTTAAGGTCAGCAGCTTGGACTCAGGAGCTGATTAACCAGTGGCATTAAGGAAATAATGGAGAGCCTTTCCGTGCAGATAGCTAGCTTATGCATGGACATGAATCTTTTAGTCAGCAGACCTAAGGATATATACGAACACTTATGTGCAGAAATTGATATGTGAATTAAGCGGGCTTAGCACAGTATAAGCAAACTCGGAAGCTGCAGATGGGAATTTGCAGAGGAAATGCTAAAATCTAGATTCTGGGCTGTAGAAAATAAAATATGGGAAAAGCAGGCAGCAGGGACCAGTATCTAATTACTCCTACCTTTGCCAGGAACATTGTCCCTATACTAATAGGCACCATGACAAACTATTCATTGTGCCATCTAACCCCCCTGTTGAGAGATAAAATTGAAATTGTCAAAGTAGATAGTGGAGCAAGATTTTGGAAAAACTGGAAGAACTGCTTTTCAGTTTTGCAAAAAAATGAATTTACAATATAGTATACTAGTTTTATTACAACATAAAATGTTTATAGCTTGCACATGAATATTAACAGAATTTGATGAAGTCTTCTAGGTCAGAATTTTGAGAAAACTTTCCACAGTAATATGCGGTCTTTATTTCTTTTCTTTCTAAATAACTTACCCTAATGACCCCACTACCCATGCTAACTAATCCCACTTGCACTTACATTAGATCAGTACGAGATGCTGTCCTAGAGTCTACGTCGTCGTAGAAGCCTTCTTGCAGGCTTACAAGTAGGCAATTGTTTGTAAACCTAATAGGAACCCAGAACCTCTGACCCTGAATCTCTCTGTCATTCAACACAGTGCACAGCACTTCTGCCACTGCTCCTCAATTGTTACCCCACACTCCTGCCACTGCACTTCCCTTTCACTGATCCTCCCCCTGACGGTGCAAACCACCTTCTTAGTGCAAACCATCCTGTCATGGCACACTTCTCTGTCCCCTCACACCTCACACTGCACAAACCACTGTTAATTCACACCCCCACCCCCTCCCTGGCACTGCTCATCACCTGTCACTGGTCATCCCCCTGCCAATGATCACCTTTCTTTCACTGTACATCTCCCTGCCACTGCGCACCCCACTGTCAGCCAGCACCCCTTGCCTGCTTCAATGTACATTCTGAGAGGAAGAGAGGCTGAACCCAGAGTTTCTGGGCTCTTTGCTATCTTGGCATTTTGGTTCCCCTTCAGCTACAGTCTCCAGATTTGCCAAAAACTCAGGAGAGTTGCCTCACCTGCAAAGAGATGTGGGAGAGGACGCAAAACTGTGTGTCTGCTGACTCCTGGGTGAGTTGACTGGTATGACTTTAAAGTGACTCTTTCAACACAGGGTCACTTGTATCGAAAAGCATACCTTTAAAAGAAGAGTGAATATGTTTAAGTTTCCGGCAGCCGTTGTGTTGAAATGCCATTGCTCTGTCATTACCCTGCCAATGCATCTATTTCCCACTTCGGGGTGTGTACCGTACCTGCTCCCTTACCACAACACATGCATTGGGGTAAACAGGTATTCAACCCACCCAAAGTGCTGGGGAGAAGAAAGTAGCTGCATTTCAACACAGAGGCCACCAAAAAGGTAAGTATATTCTCTCCACTTTTGCAGGTATTCTCTTTTGAATACAAGTGCTGACAGGCTCACTTTAAGAGAGCACATCCTACTTGCTAAATGGTTAATTTATTTATCAAATCATTATGGTACTGCACCTATCTACTTGTTTTTGTCTCTAATTTGGTGATTGCACATGCACTTGCTGGTAATGCTGGAACATCCTTGTTGCTGCCTCTCACACACAGAAACCCTGATGTTAAAAAAGAAACCTCAATGCTAAAAAGTTTCTCACAGCCATCAATTTTAAGCTTGCCTTGACATTTTGAATGTGATTGGTAATGCAGGAAACAGAGAGAGAAATTGACATAGCACAATAGTACAGAAGTACACTGCCATTGCTGGAAATCCTTCTAAAAAGTCTAGTTCCTTGGGAGTGTGTGCTTTTAGACATTTTCTTTATAGAAATTAAGTTAAGACATTTGCTTTAGCACATTACCAAAACCTTTCTGAAAAGGTATGGAATTTTGGCAAAAATATTTAATCATGCCCTACAATAACAAATAAAATGCTTAACAGGCTTTAGGATTTAGTGAATGAAATCCTGTTGCTGGTCTGTCAGTAATGTTATAACAGGCTGGATATGTTTGCATGTTGATTTAGCCCTCTTGAAAGCAGCGACTAGTAAACAGCAAGAGGCTGCAATATGAGCTGGCTCCAGGCAAAGTGTCACTCCACAGTTGAGACGCAAGAGTCTGGAAGATTCTTGTCATTTTATCTATCCCCCTCTTCTAGGCACGCCTCCACCCCATCCCTCATCCACACTAAGTGTATAAAGGAGATGCTGAGGTGAGCAGTCCCATGCAGAGAAACTTATTATAGTTTACTGACTGACTTTAAATTATAGTAATCTGTCTTAACTGTGTTTTAGAAGCAGGCTTTCTTGTTGGACATATATTAAGCATCAGCAGACCTCACAGTATAGCATCATGGGGTTTTTCACCCTTTATATTTTGGTGCCACTGGTATTTTACCTGGCACAGGGAAGTCCTCAACTCCGGAGAGCCAATGATCGCCAGGGGCAATGTACCTATACTTTCACAGTGCCCAGTCCTTCGGAAAGCAGCTGTACTGAACCTGGAGAAGCAATGACAACTATTAGGGAGCTGCAACGTGAAAATGCAGCCCGTACCCAAGATATGGCTGCTTTACAAACTAGGTTAAGCTTGTTGGAGAAGATGGTAAATAGACTCTTAGGAGGGAAAGAACTACAACAAGCCAGTTCTTCACCACAGGCATGGGCAGATAATCAGAAGGAGTTGGAGACATTAAGAATGCAAAAGGATGAATGGGAAGGACAGAGGGTGAGCCTTGAGATGGCCTATTCTGACCTCTTGAAGGAAAAGTCATCTTTGGAAGAGGAAAAACAAAGACTGACAGAAAGGCTAGAAAGAGTACAAGGACAATGTCCACCTGTGACTGAGGTATCAAGGAACAGGGACCACCAGGTTTCACCAAGACAAGGTAAGTCCAGAAATATTACATACTGTACTATTATAATTGCACGTTACTATGAAATGGTAATAACACTTGGAAAAGTCTGCCAAACCAGATGACAAAAATTGAAACTCCTGATTTAAAGTTTGCAAAAATGTCAAACTATGATATATAAGCAGGAAGCTAGTTTTCACAATTATGAAAAAAAGGTTAATTTGGTGCTGCACAAGGGTAGTCTGTAAGGTAAGTTAATATTGGTTTACTATTACTCTAGGACAACAAATGAGGTAGTTCCTAACAGAATATTTTGCACTTGCCACAAACAGGGATGCCAAACTAACATGTTTGATTTCCGTTTGGACTTCCAGACCAGAGGAGACCATAGTCTGAAATGATCACTTATGGTTCACAACCTGTTGATTAGAAGTATCCAGAATCCAGTTCTCTTTTCATAACCACCAAACCATTAAATGTTCATAAATGCAGAATAATGCTAAGAAACATGATGTCCATTAACTCACAGCGACCAAACACATATCAGCTTCTATGAAAAAAGAGGTGAATTGTGTTTGGCTGCAATGAATCTGTGTATGTTATTGATTATGGATCTCGGTTTATCTCTCTGTCATCACATACCTATTGCTATGTTTACAACAATATTTCCTTTTATTGACATCACAAACCATACAGTCACCTTAACTGTTAATATTGAGAGTATTCTTATTCATATTCTTAGGAATATGCTTAAAAGATTGCCTTCGTTTTCAGTTACAGCATTTCTTCAGTATACAGTCCATCTAAAATACAAGTAGCATTTTACAGTAATAGTATAAACGTTACTGTTTGTCTCCTGAGATAAGTGTGGAAGAATAATGTAAACTAAAGATCATAACTTAATTACAGTCATCGGCAGTTAAGTGAGGAATGTTTTGGTTTCAGTGAAAGGGTTAATTTATCTACCCCTGGAAGTAACTTAATTCACAAGTGTTTTAGATTTGTGCCTGCGTTATCTGGCCCCGGATCCTGTACAAATACACAATTTGCTCTGGTTACTCAACTTTTTAGTCTCACAAGTGTTTACATTTCAAACCTAATCCACACATGCCAGTTGTAAGACTGTTAAAAAGGGGATGTTTTGTATTTTACTATACCATAAGAATAACTAACAGATTGGTATGCAATACAACCTGTTTATAGTATGCCCCATTTGTACAACCCATGCAGAAGACATACCTGCTTAAAGTGACTCAGTCATGCGAGAAGTAGGGGTTGCCACTGCTAAAAATGACAAATGCCTGTCTGCGTCTGACCTCAGTATGTTTTAGTCAGAATTCCAAAACAAGCATGCTGTAAATAAATGTACCAGAAACGTGTCAGAACTACTTGTCTCTACACTTGTTCCGGGTCAGTGACTCAAACAGCATTGAACTCAAAGCATCAGAACTAGCATTCTCATAGGAAAGTTCAGTAATGGCAGCCTCTATTAATCTTGCATGACAGTGTCCCTTTAAACAGATCTCAATTGTATGCTGTAGCTTTCTGAGAGGGCTGAATGTAGATACATACACAACACACTGACCCATATTTCGAATATACACCTTGTACTAAACATTTGGGCAATATTTTAGTTTTGGCGCAATAGTCAATTTAGGGAGGATGTAAGTCCTATCTCGGTGACAGTAGCTTGCTAAAACTCAAATGTCAAGTCACCTCTTCAATAACGATGTCCTGTTTTTTTTTAGCATGGCTGCTTGACCTAAGTTATGTCTGAAAGATCATGACCTGCTTCCTAGTCTTATTTAAGTGACAACATATTCATTAGGTTGCAAGGATTAGTAACATGAGACAGGACATACCTAAAGGGACCCCCACTATCTGGTGTCAGCAAAGTATTTATGACCTGATAATGAATATATGAATTCCACAGAATTAAAGGGCATCATAAGTTCACACAAGGCTCATTTAGCTTGGTGTTAGACCACACTGCTTTAAATTAAACTGTATAAGAGCAGCTACCTGGCTGAAATGTAATTGATCAAAATAATGCCATATGTTCCCAGGATAATGTCATAGACATTCTTATGCCCAAAACACCATTTAACAAAGTGGATTACCCTAGAAATGTGTGCCACCTAAAACACAGGTGTGTAGTGGGAACCTAAGCGCTAATACTTTTTGTTCACACTGAACAAAAGTATTTTCTTTTAATGTAATGATATTCCTTTAATGCAGGAAACCTCAGTTCTTGGTCAGTGTGACCTGCTTATTTTCCAGTCAGGAGAGTAACAATAGGCCATCATTCCCACCTTCTCCTAATGTGCATTTGGGACATGGGAAGGCACCCTATATTGGGTTGCTTGCATTGAATATTAAGCACTTTGATAAGAAACCCATTTTATTGACTCCCAACTGCATAATAAGACAGACAGAAGTGACTGCTTTAGGAGCTATAGCTTATAAAAACACCGTTGCTGGGAAGCAAGAAGACCACATTGCCTAAAAATCTGACCTTGCCCTCGTTGTTGGTATAATTTTATTTACGGATAACATTTTGAAAACACATTTATGCTTTTAGGTCATTTTGAACCTGACACCTATCTAGAGGGTGCAAAGAGTGAGTAAGAGCTCCAGGGACAGTCATGAAGTTCAGCCATAACGAGTGTTCTTCTTTACTTTCCAGCTGTGTCCTCACATTACATCATCTACTGAATAAAATATTTCTCCTTCAAATTCCAATTTTTTTTTTCTGTTCCTGTAGGTTGTGCCTATGTTCATTCAAATATTAGAAACTGTAGTACATTTGATGTAAAAAAAAAACATTTCAGAGAGAAATATGAAGGGTGCCATTGCTGGGTTCCTTCTAAAAATGCTAGTTACTTGGCTATTATGCTGATTTGATGGTCGCCATACTTTGTAAAGTATGTAGATCTAAAAATACAGAATAAAGCGGGAACTGCATACTTGTTCAGAGTTTGTGACTCATAGAATTGAAGCCAGAGGGTCAGAGTGGAATATGTGAACAGCATGTGTGCAGGGAAGATGGCTTCAGAAAGGGATCAAAAAGTAACTTGCCTGGGGCCTTGTTTGGTCTTAATTTGGTTTCAGATAAAGAGTTGGAGCAGAGTTATAATTTATGATATACAGCAAAGAGTTTGCCACAAAAAGCACCATAGATACGTCGGATAACTACTACAAACTCTGGAACATACAGCTGTATTCCACACTTCATTCAATGTTGTTCAGGGATGTCCTGGACATGGGAGTTATGAATTGTTGAGTGGATGTTTTGTAGAAGAGGACAGGTTAGCTTCTTCCGATATAATTGGCACAGATGATGGAGAGGAGAGCTCTGACATCTCATTGCTGGAATGGATAAAGGATAAGTCTGCCATAATGTGCTAATATGCTTTGTATACTAACACAGTATGGCAAACACCTCCTTGGGCCCCACAATTTCTAATTTGTGTTGGCAGTTTACTACCATTTTTAGATGATATGTGTCTATAGATATAAGAGGATGATCAGGCATGGCGGCACATTTGCCATTCTCAGGCCTGGAGTTTCATATTGATGAATATGAATAACAGGAAAAATTAACAATATAAGTCATTCCGCGTTGATGAAGCTTCTTTCTGTTAACATAGGTCTAGTGTAAGCAGTGTGGGCTGAGAGTGTTAAGGTTACAGGATTGCAATGATCTTATGAGACAGGTGTTGAAAATGATTTGTCATCAATAACATGTTAACAGCATAGTGCTAAGAAACCTATTTTAAAAATCTCAGAATATGCATACGATTATAAAACCCTCTGTCATATGTCACAGGGACACTAAACCTGAGTCTTTCTTCCTTTACTGCTTACTTTGATGACAACCCAAACATTCACTTTGTTGGCTAACATACTAGCTTAAAGAATGTTTGCAAAAATGGTTACTAATAATTTAAACATTTCCAACCCAAAGTGAATACTCAGGTGAAGCAGGACTTCAGTTTTCAGTCATATGAACAATTAATTGCTTGTTTAAAGGTGACCTGACTGGCATGTAAATACAAAGTCTGCTTACCTTGCACCCTTTCCCCCTCAACTCAAATTAAAAAAAGCTAAGTGAAAGCAATGAAAAATATAAAACATTCAAAGAAATATGCCAGACATAATCACCTTACGCCCCCGCTCTTGCCATCCTTGCATAGGCAACAGTGGCTTCACTGGGCCAGTAGCCACACTTCCCCTTTAGCATGTAATTGGAATAGGTACACACTGTATTGCTCCCTTGACTATTATTTATCTTACAGGGATACTGTATTGGCCCAGGGATAGTTTTATTTTATGCTTGTATAGTGATTGACCCAACCAGGACCAGAGCTGCAAGGTGTAAACAGAGAATATGGATTTGACATTGATAAAAACATCTGAATAGGGTATGAAGTATCCTATGTTGTTCCAGGCTGAGGAGATCAACTAAGTTCCATATTAGCAGTCTTTCCAGCTTCAGAAATAAAGAAAACATTATTAAATTATATTTTATTATGTCAACAGTTTTATAGTTACAAACTATACATGTGTTTTTTGTTGTGTAGAGTCCTTCCATAAGAGTAAATTCTATTCGGTTATGCTCTGATTACAGGACCGTCACCTGCTGAAATTCATGGGAGTGGAAGTAAAGTATCTGTAGCAGCAGCAGCAGTAGCAAGAGATGGAACTGCAGATTGTAAGTGACCTCTGTTGGTAGGTTTTCTGAAAGGGCCACACAATTATTTCCAGGAATATACTTGGCTTCACTCGTTCTGGACCAAGGTAGACAGATGACATAATTTTAAATGTTATCTAGTGGGGTCATGTTTTTCAGGTCACAGATGATGTACACTAAACTCTATATACTGTACAGTAGGTAAAAATATAATTATGGATATGCATGTCATTGGATTAGTTGCAGCTTCATTTCACTGTAAAATAAGACTTTAGGAAGACTGTAAATATATTCAAGGACCATAACTTGTCAGAACTGTCATTCCTCATTACTTTCATGTGATATTGATTAGTGCAGAAAGTTTGACCTTGAAATTATATCCTTTTTGGCTAACATAAGTTATTAATGATGCATGCTTTTGGCATTCCTTAGATCCCCTCGCCAGGCTTTATATATGCTTGATATGCTCCTCGTTGTAACTCTGTTTATTAATATGTAGGTTTCAGAATCAGAACCATTTTCAGAAATGTATAAAGCCTAACAAAAGGTATATAAGGCCCCTTTCACATGGGCACCTTCAGTTTCAATCAAGAGTGAATCCTTGCACAGATTTCCTCTTGATTGAATGGACGTCACCGTTGTGACATCCATGTCCGTCCAGTTTTTTCCTACATCTTGTGATGGAGGAATAAAATGCAATTACCAGGCCCCATGTTAGTCAATGGGCATCCGGATCTAAACAGACCAGTTTCTGTTTACATCCAGTTACCCCGGATCCAACGCAATCAAGTCAGGCAGAAATAAACACTGTTCCATTTGTTTTTCCGAACCTGGTCCGAAGTCAGGGGTACCCTAATGCAAACGGATGCACATCCATTTAGATCCGATTCTGATCAGGTCCGCCCCAAAAACTAACAGGCGGACCTGATCGGAAAGCCCGCGTGAAAGAGGCCTAAGGAATTCCGAAAGCTTGAAATCTTAACTTAATTTTTAAAAAAATCACATATACTCCAAACTTTTTTCCAAAATGTTTTCCTGGTTGTATCTGAATTCCCATTATACCCTAGAGCAGGGGTAGGCAAACTGCTGTGGCCCTACAGCTGTGGTGAAACTACAAGTCCCATTAGGTATTGCAAGACTTCGACACAGGCCACAGGCATGACTTCCCGAGGCAGTTTCATGATGGGATTTGTAGTTTTTTCACAGCTGGGGGCCAAAGCTTGTGTACACCTGCACTAGACCCTTTTCTACTCCAGTAAGCTCAACAGGTCATGAATCACCTCATGGTTGCAGCTGCAGTAGTTGCTGACCAACAACAGAGAATTAAAATTACTTGTGCAAGGTCAAGGTGCAAAGGGAAATCCATCCGTAGTTAGTCAAATGGAATGAATATAGATAACATAAGACAAAGCCAGATATTATAGTAAAGATTTCCCAACTAAAGTATTTTGTTCTGTACCAAGGGGCAACAAGTCGTAAAACGTTACAGTGATAACATACACAAATTACAAAGAATACTAACAGAAGCAAAAACAAATCATAATGTACTTTGAGTGTGGCTAGCGCACAGTCCATAGAATGCATTACTTGCAGAGTAATAGAAGACTAATGATGGTGGTAAACTGCCACCTTGCTTACATATTGTTGACTTTTACTTTGTAGTGTCTCGATGGGGAGCAGATGGTGTGGGCTACCAGGAGCTGAAATCAGAGCTTACAGCACTTCCAGCTTCAAAAATGATCCCAGAAAACCAATCAACTGCCCAGACTTTGGAGAATACTAAAATGGGTGGTAAGAATATTCAATTTTCTGAAAATTTTTTCAGCATTACTAATGTTTACAATAAAGTCTGATTGTTTTCTTTCTTGTTGTGTCTATGCCTGCTACTTTCAGGAAGCTGTGGTGAACTTACCTGGGTTGGAGAACCCACTACTTACCGAAAGGCTGACAACATTGCTGGAAAATATGGAGTCTGGATGAAAGACCCAGAACCAGTTTCTCCATTTAATCAAGACACCATCTGGCGGATCAATACAGTGGGAGCAGATATACGTCAAGTTTTTGAGTATGAGAACCTTGACCAGTTAGTAAAAGGTTATCCAGCCAAGGTCTATGTAGTACCTCGCTCTATGGAAAGCAATGGTGCTGTAGTCTACAAAGGTTCCCTCTATTATGTAAGACGAAAGTCTAGAATAATAGTAAAGTATGATTTCAAGACTGAAACTATTGCAATTCAGAAGGAGCTTCCAAATGCTGGTTATCACGGGCAATACCCTTACTCTTGGGGGGGCTATACAGATATTGATCTGGCTGTAGATGAGATGGGATTATGGGTTATTTATAGCACAGATAAAGCTAAAGGATCTATAGCCATATCACAATTAGATCCCAAAACGTTAGAGGTAAAGCAGAGCTGGGAAACCACAATTCGCAAACACTCAGTGGCCAATGCATTCATGGCCTGTGGTACCATGTACACAGTTGGAAGCTATTCTTCTGGTATCACCACACTCAGTTTTGCTTACGACACTCATACTGGTGTTCAAAAGCAAATTAGGGTCCCTTTTATGAATCAGTATGGCTATGGCAGTATGGTGGATTACAATCCCAGTGAAAAGAAAATTTATGGCTGGGACAATTACAACATGGTCAACTATGATGTGAGGTTGTCTAAAATGTGAGTAGATATGGAAGTTGAAAAACAAAAGTGGACAGGGCAGGGTGGGATGACTGCCTAATGGCATGGGGTACACTAGAAGGGAGGGGTAAGCTTTTCTAAACTTAAAAAGCCAAGAACTAGAGGAACTACCTCTTGTGCACTGACTCCCCATATTATCCATGCTTCAGCCACTGGAAACAATGATCCCTTATGCAGTGAGATGACGTTTACTCAAATGGATGCAAAAGGGACAAAAGTGCTTTGCATAGTTTTGTGGCATTCAGAACTTCTAGTAGTATGTAAACATATATGACTGACTTTTGTAAAGATTCCACTGATCTAAAAGACCAACACAGAGCTAGGAATAAGGCAGAGACATGATAATTCTCAAAGTCTCATGATTACATTACAGTAGGGAAAACCAACACTATCACACTTTATTAAATGGTTGCTCAAAAACAGGCAAGGACAACAGTTATAGAAAGATAGAGCTATAGCTAAATACTAAACATATACATTACCACTATAGTAAGTTGGTTCTAGTTATGTAATGTGATGATATTATTTGGTGTGCTCTGCCTAATTGGTTCCAGCACATTTTTTTGTATCTGTATGCAGGTAAGAATTCAAGTTTTCATATTCTGTGTTATATAGACTATTCACATAAAGAAAATAAGATTTGTAATGTACAGTATGTGGCATGAATGTATCAAATTTCTCTGGAATTTACTGGAGTATCCTAATCTGCTCTAGTGATTGTTAGAATGAAGGAGAAGTACGGTACGAAATGACTGTGTACCTATTCAATGTTCTGTTCAAAAATCTCCTCTCTGTTCCATGGCCACCAACCAAAGACTAACACTGAGAAAAGGATGGATAAAAGTATTGTGTGCATGTTATGTTATATGACACCATATTAGTTTTTGAGTGGCAGCTATTGACAGAGCGGGGTCTACTGTTGCATATAGATATACTTGGAAACATAAAGTTGTGTATACAAACCCTTTTTCTGTCAAGGAATTCTTTACCTGCAATGTAGCCTACAGGCCTCTCTTTTCAGCATTCATCATGTTTAAATTCAGTGTAATGTTGTCCCTTCTTCACATAAAGGCTGCTGCTCAACCTCTTTTAAATAACCAAAAAATCATCAAGATCATGCCCTTGGAATAAGCAGATGAAAGCTAACAGATTATAGCCACCATAGCCTCATGTAGACTAGTGCACTGCCAATCATGTTATAGCTTTCTGAATGTAAATTGTGTTTTCAATGGTTTTGATTTTGTTGAAGATGTAACCTATGAAATTATTAAGCATGTACAACAGTTCTTGAAATCACCAGTTTGGTTTTCATGAAACGATACATAGACATATTTTTGTCTGAGACAAGACTAATTTACAGAGGGGAGGAATTAAATTTGGGTCTGTGAACACTGGCCCAAGAGGTTGTTCTCTCACCCAATATAATTCTTTACTGCCGTGGCCTTCCAAAAGCGTGCACAACCTAAAGGAAACCTTTCCAAGGAAGAACATGAAAGCTACCATTGCTGACTTCTTATTCTGAAAAAGCAAATTGCATGGTTGTCATGCTGACCATGTTGCTTTAATACTTTGGGCTTCATTTACTAAAGCAAAAAGGCTGCTCACTTTGCAAGGGAATTTTCCATTAGTGAATGAGGTGAAGCTCTGCTGACTTCAATTATCCAGTCATGTGCAAGCAAAAATACAGTTTTATGTTTTTATTTTCCTTGTACATGATTGGATATTCTTTGCAAAGTCACATTTCACTACATTAACCAAGCTAAGGTAAACCTTGAAAAGTGAAAAAGCCTATTTAGCCCAAATCAAGCCCTTTGAGTCACTAACTTAGAACAAGCATGCAGATAGGACTCTACTCATCTAGTCTGATCTGCACACTTGTTCCAGGTTAGTAACTCAGAAAATGCTGAAGCCTGTGGTCAGTGTGATAGCCAGACAACCAGCATTTTTAGAAGGAATTTAGTAATGGAAGCCCCCATGTTGCTCTCTAATAAACGCATAGTAGTAAGGTATAGACACCACCTCTGAAGGTAGAAATGATAAGCCTACGCCACTAGGCACGAACAAAAATATGATGTACATTCCACTATAAACAGTTGAATTATTTCAAAGCAATGTTTTAATTCCTTCCCTTAAGGGCTAAACTGTGTCCATGATTTTCAACTCTTCTCTCACTGGCTAACTGTAAAACAAAAGAACTTTATAGGATAAGCTGCATGAAATTTGATTACATTGTTCTGGAATTAACAACTTACATTTGTGGCACTGAATAGTTAATTTTTGATTCTACCAATTAAATACATGCTATTTAGCTTAAAGTAAACCTGTTATAAAAGAAAAATGGAGGCCGCCACTGCTGACCACTTTTTTTTGAAAATTCTAGTTGCCTGGATGCAAAGCTGATCCTTTGCTTCAATACTTTCTCAGTCATTGAGCAAGAACAAGTGTGAAAATAAGGACTTATGACTTTTTCTGACTTTCTGAATCTGCATGCTTTTTTCAGGTTAGTGACTCAAAAAGTATCGAACCAGGCCACTTTTTTTTTTTCTTATGACAGATTTACTTTAAGCAGTCCACACATGTAGGGATTCGATCATCTTAAGGATTTGAATATAATCTGCCTTTACCTGACATTTACATCATTTTTTCAGTTCAAAGCAGGTAATGCTTAATCACAAAGCCACAGAGGCAGTTCTATATCTTAATCATTGCTGGCCTATTTGCAGAGATTAATTAAAAATCATACATAGATTTCAAACTCCCTGGGTCCCATTGTGACAATGGCACCAGTCTCCCTAGGCCTGCCAGATTGTTACACAACTGTGATAATATCATATGTATCCCACAATCTTATTAAGGGGCTAATTTATAAAGGTTTCACCCAGCACATAGCTGGGTGGATGCTGTTCACATGGCATTAGATCCAAGGTTCTCAACTAGTGGGGCGCGACTCAAAAGTGGGTTGCAACCCTGTGTTCAGCGGGTCGCCATGTGCCTTCCATTGCGCTAGGTAAGAGGCTCCTCAGCGCCCCCCTAGCGCAGCACTGTCAGTTCTAACGCCAAGCAGTCATTCAAAATAAGTGTAATAAGCTAACAAGTGTCCTTTGCGTGCCCTCTAGAGGTGCCTGGACCAGAGTGATGTCACATTCTGGCTCCCGCCACCTCTACATGGCATGCAAGGGAGCTGTACAAGCAATGAACGTATAGATGGCGCTGCGTCACAGCAGCCCACACTGGACTTCTGGTTCTGGTGCGGGAGGTGCGTTGTGTTGCCATTCATTTGAATGGCACTCCAAACTCACCTCCTGCCCACAGTTCGATCACCCGCACCAGAATGTGTGGTGCGACCTATTGACCAAGGACAAATATGGGTCCTGAGGTTACACGAGTTGAGAACCACTGCCCTAGATGGCACTGAGGACCAAAGGAAATTCCTATTAAACATACAACATATATAAATAAGCCCCTAAGTGTAAGGACTCCTTCCGTTAACTTCATTTGTTTTATATTTAGGCCCTCATTAGCATATGTGTGGTCTGGTGTGGTGTGTTATTGCTCATTAACATGTAATGTGTTAAGGCAGCCATGTGATAGCAATGCATATAGAGATAGAGACATGCCCATGATGTTTAGCCCTAATTACCATTTAATGAGTGTTATTGAAGCCTTTCAGGAAACATTTATAATTGTATTTGTTGCTTTTGAGTAACTTGTGTATTTTAAAAATAAAGAAATATATTTTCTAAATGTTCTTAAGAAATCTGTATTCTTTTAACCTTTGATCTTGGTGAAACATTGGACATCTTTAGGTGCACTTTCTACACTGGCAGCTCCCAAGTCTAGTTCTTAGTTTTCACCAACAGTGCATTCTTTGTCTCTTCACACATTCTGAGATGACATAATTAGCATGCTTCTTCTTAGACGCTGATAATTAAAGTTCAACTTCAGGCAGATGAAAAATTAAATAGGACCTATACTGTGAAAGCCATGCCCAAAAAAAGTCAAGTGAACGGCCGGGGACTAGTCACCTGCATCATATTCAGGCTCCCTGCATCCAATATTTTCCCCATTACTGACCTACTATGCCTTGTTTCACAATGTGTCTGTATGTGGAGGGGGTCTCATGGTAGAGGAGCAGTGCTTTGCTTCCTGATGTTAGAGGCTGCCCACTGATGATTGCCAATCTCGTGACTGATGGGGTAACCAGAAAATATGAATATGCCCTGTACTTGCTGTTCCATGCCACATAAGCCCATAGTAAATTGCGGAAACCTAGGCTTTTGCTAGTTCATTGTCTAACACCATGTTGTCTATGCAAAAAAATCACCCTAAAAAAGGCAATGCTGAGAGTCAAGTAAGTTAGCACATTAAGCTTGCAGTAATTCAATGTAAATTAACAAATTAGCTTGTAAACATAACCCTATATTATATAACAAGAGCCTGATCAATTACAGAGCAACCTGCCTTATGTAATTCATAAACCTAAAATCTAAGGCACTGTATACAACGATCTGGTCCGTAGCCATGTAGATGACTACAACTTGATGAAAAGCTACTGTGCAAGATGATGGAAGAAAGAGCGCAGTATATATTTTTTGCTGTCAACATCCGTCAACTGTGTTGTAGATGATATCACAGCAGGTCCCTGCAAATCAGCATCTAGTTTGAGGGCAAGCTAATTTCTCACTGTCTGCTGTTCCTGGTGCAGCGTATGGCTGCTAATGCCTAGTCTAAGGCTGACCATAGGCCTTAGAAAAACTAAGAATGTCTGCAATTAAATTGCCACTTGGAACATTTGAGCAGCCTGGCAGAAGTTTTGACCCTTCCTCATCCATCCCAGATTAATGCTTACCAATGGGTAGATACTTACCAATGTCACTTCTAAAGGACAGAGCTCTGTAAGAAAATGAAAAAGTGGAATGCTTCCTTCTTGAAGTTAAAATGTTCATTTTGCAACTGTTTAGAAAATACAGTAGCTGAAAAGCAGACATAACATGCCAGAAAGATTTTTTAGCTCAAGGCCCTGCTTTGACCTGAGTAAGGCATAAGCTGTGAGGCCAATATTACATACTAACTGTCGGCTTGTACTTATTAAGAGTAGCAGGTAATCAGTAAAAGATAGACCTAAGGTGACCTAAGATAGACCCTATAGTGTAAGCTACATGAATAGCATGCAATAGAGTCAGTCACATTTGTGTTAATGCCATTTTAAAGGCTTCTGCAAGTTACTTGTATAGCTCAAGCTATAGGAAGTAACTTGTTCCATACACTAGAGCCGTGTTTCTCAACTGGTGGGCCGTTACCCAAAAGTAGGCCTTCCACTGCACTAGGTGAGAGGCTCCTCAGCCTCCCCCATAGCCCAGCACTGTCAGTTCTTGTGCTGAGCAGCCATTCAAAATATGCTACCCAGATCCAAGTGTCAGCTTGGGATGGGCTCGGCTGGAGGTATGGCTGCGAGGGAGCTCCATCCATTCGTGCATTGCTTACAGCTCCCTCGCGTGACCGACGTGGCATCACATTCTGGCTCCCGGCCCTTTACAGGGAGTGCAAGGGAGCTGTACACCCAATGCACTTGGGGAGAGTGTGAGAATGTCTGTGTGTGAGATTGTGTCTGTGGTTGTGTGTGTCTGCCAGAGTTTAAATCGCAAACTACCACGCAATCGCACCTACTGTTCATTCTTGTGCAGGAAGTGCGTTGCAATTCATTTGAATGGCACCCCAAACACACCTCCTGCCCACAGTTTGATCGCTTACACCGAAACATGTACTGCAATGCCGTGCATTCCAGTGCGGTGCGACTTGGGTGGTGACTTAATGACCAAGGACAAATGGGGGTCTTGAGGCTTTACAGGTTGAGAACCACTGCACTAGAGATTGAACAGTACTGTCAGCAGTTCATCACAGCCAATCATATGTAGCACGATATTGCAACTAAAAATTCCATGTGTAGTTGAGACCTTACGGAGAACAGTATCTGCTGTATTTCTGCCCCATTTCAATATTGGCTAAATCTTTTTTGAGTGAAGTTCTTCTTCAGCAATCATGGTTTATGCACTTGCATAAATAGAAGAAGCTGATTATGTACTATACCTTATGAATGGACCAATGTATATGAGAATGAGATGTCAGACATGGAATCATCCGTATATTAGGAGGAATAACATTACATCTTATTTATATAGCATGAGTTTGGTTTTCCATTTCCACAGACTGATTTGCTAGAATATAGAAGATTATTCAGTTTTCTATAAAGTAAAACTGCTGAAATTCCTCTCCACTGAATGGCCATTCATGATCTAACGTTTTGGCACCAAAAGTAGTTTCCATTGTCGCCTTACTGCCTGGCCTTTAGCCATTAGGTAGACATTAATGACAAGCTGAGTTTTTCATACATCTACTTAATGTATTTTATTTGCTCTACTGGTTTCCAGGCTTGTGACCAAATCTGAGTAAAAGGTCAATGTATACAGAGTAAAACCTCTGAAACATTTATTCATTTTATGGATACAAAACAGAAGTTATAAATGTAACCACCTGAATGAGGACTGTGGCCCATATATGACATTTGTAAAAGGAAGCATCTTGTGTTGAATATGCCATTGCTCACATCTCCTCTACACATTTACTTCCCTGGCTGTTATGCTGATCCGATGGTCTCACTACTTTCTAAGTCACTAACTCAGAACAAGTGAGTAGATTAGGGGATTTGACTTTTCTGATCCATGTTTGTGCAACTTCAGTGTCTTGAAGTAAAGGCCAAGTTCATCTTTTAGACTATGGGGTCTATTCCCTAAGCTGCCGTAGGCTATAATTGTTAGAGTTTAGAAACACTTTAATGGATGATAAAATGATTCACAGAGCACTATATGCGAGCTAACAAGACAGTGCAGCCAAAATAGCTCCCTTTTAGTCATGATCTCTTGGTAAAAATTTGGATGGTGCCATCTAATAAAATCTCTGATGAGTCTCTGCTCTGAAGTCCGTTGTTTGTGATACATTTCACCTTGAGCTATTGCGCTCTGTTAACAGACTTTTTACATTAAAAAAGTTGTAAAACGGAGCCAAGAGTTCCACCTGTTGGCTACTAAAAGATGATATGCATATGCAATATTTTATAGTGTATTTAAAAAATGTTTAGTGCATAAACAACAACAATTAAACTTTTATACATTCCCTTTAAAAGGAAACCTGTACTGTGAAAAATACAGAGGCTGCTATGCTGACTGCAGCATGCAGCTTAGAGAGTACTGAAGCTATTGGACCAATATATGGCCAGGAAATTAGTATTTTCATAAGGAGAGGTCAACAAGAGCAGCCACCATACTTCCTCATTAGAAGTTTCCTTTATATACTAATAGGAGGACTCTTGCTGATAGAACCTGTTACTAAAGTGGTAGGTGCTGCCTGGGATTTATTCGAATATATTAAATAAAAAAAAGAATACAAGATATAAAAAAGTTAAAATAAATGCAATAAACTCCAAACCATTATAGTTTTCCTTTAGATATTTAAAGGCGATATAG
>NW_017307250.1:570903-575152 GCF_000935625.1 Nanorana parkeri
TATAATTATAATAATGATATATATATTATAAAATATAAACAATCAACGTGTCCCCCCCCTCAGCGGGCCACGGTAAAATTATTAAACGTTGACCGGTCCGCGGCGATAAAAAGGTTGGGGAGCACTGGTCTAGGGTGTTAAAAAGTTAGTTTATTTTTATCAATGAACAAAATGAAAAGTAAATAAATAGAAGAGAAAGCCAAATAATATGTGGTGTAACCACCCTTTGCCTTCAAAACAGCACCAATGTTTCTAGGTACACTTACACACAGTTTTTGATGGAACTCGGCAGGTAGGTTGTTCCAAACATCTTGGAGAACTAAAAAGAAAATATACTTACCCGATCATTGTTCCTGCCTGGTTGCTAGACCGGTCCCCACAGCCTTACCTCCCCTCTGCTCCTGCAGGGGAATGTCTTGCTGTGTCCTCATGCATAAGATTGTATAGACATGATGACATCACAGGTCAATAGACTGCCGGAGCAGATGGGGAGAGAGGCTGCGGGGACCAAGGTTTGGGTGAGTATATTGTTTTTTCTCACTTTACACCCTAGGCCAGGGTAGGCAACCTTGGCTCTCCAGCTGTGCTGATAATACAAATCCAATCATGCTTCTGCCTCTGGGAGTCATGCCTGTGGCTTGCGATGCCTTTTGTAATTTGTAGATTCAGCACAGCTGTAGAGCCAAGGTTGCCTACCTCTGCCCTAGACTAAAAACGAGCACTTAACCCTTGCAGAGTGAGGGTAGCCTCACTGCAAGGATTACGTTTTATTCTGCCCAGAGTTCTTCTTTAAGCAAGTCAGCAGGAATGGCGTTATCAGTAATTTCAAGATAGTAAACAATCCCAAAATGTATTGTTTTGTAGGATGAGTTTATTATGCCCTTGCAAAGTTAGTACATTAAATATATATATATATTTTACTATGCAAGTATATATTTTTTAATCCCAGTGATGCAACAGTCGTGCTGCTGTGTAGTTCTCAGTCTTCTCCCCAGGAAACATATCAGCGGGTGATGGCGGAGGAGGAGGAGGAAGTGGTGTAATTGGAGAATGAAGAGGAGAGGGTGCAGAAAATTCCAGATAACCAACATAAGCAGGATGGGTACAGTCCAGCCAGCAAGGTTTTTTGTCAAAGTCCCCATCATTTCCATTGCGTCCCATCATCCTTTAAGAAGAAATACAGCCAGTGACCAGCCAACTATATTTAAAGGATTAAAATCTATAATCTTTTCATAAATACCTTTAAACAGTAAAATGACTAACATGCTGCCCAATTGTACCTAATTTGGAACATTGACTTTATTGAGTAGTACACATGCAGAGATTGACCTGCTTTGCATTGTGCTGCATTTCTTCAGACACAGCATGTCCTATGACGGTATGTATGAACTGAAGGCAAAGCTGGGCAAATTAATCCTTGTCTTGTCAAATGCTGCATTGTCCATCCAAATGCCACTAAGGACGTGTGAATGGAAAACACAGCATTAAACTAGAATGCCAGTAATGTGAACCCTTACTGTATCAGACTAGTGGCATGCTACCATTCATGTGACATTACCCTAGTGGTGCCATGTTACCAGTGATTGGGCACCAACATTATGTCTTATGCTCTGTGATGTGTTATTTGTTAGAGTAAATGCTGATTAATAGCAACTCTACCCTTCACCCTGTTAGAATACACATTCTTGTATCTATTGCAACACCTCCTGCAGTAGAAAATTTTGGTCAGTAGATGGCAGTGTTTATAGGTTCTGTTATATCTATGGTATATACTCTGTTGTATTGAAAAAGGAAGAGAATAAAGCTGTGGTTTCCTTCCTGTTTTCCCAAGCAATGTGCAGCATGCATATCAGACTGTGTGCTTATGTTTCTCTGTTAGGTTGTGCAAGAAGTTCCAACACACCCTCCATCTGGGTTCTGTCTGTAGAGTTGCAGTAAGGTTCAATAGTCACTAAAATGGTATGTCCTCCAGGCTTAGTGGAATGGTGGATAGATGGGAGCCAGATGCACACACCATTTCTGTGACAATGACTACATACACATATATAAAAACATTTACCCCCCTGGTGGCATGGCTTGACTCTTCAGTTGTCTAGGATATTCTGGTGACAGCAGCAGTGTCAGACAATGCTGAGGGTGCCTTTTGCTCCCTCTCCCGCCTACTCCTCTGTCTCCCGCCTCCCCCCCACCTACTCCTTCTCCCGCCAACTCCTCCTCCTCCGCCTTTGGTTGCCCAATCCCGCTCAAATCTCTCACCAACCCCAGTAAAAACGCACGGTTTCACATTCCACCCACTCACAGGTAATTGGTTTTATGTGATCTTAAATAATTTTTAGTTTTCAAACATAAAACAGCGTGAACAGAGGCTGAGATTAGCCAGTGGTCAGTTACAAAAATCAACCCCCCCCCAAAAAAAAACAAACACCATAATAAAAAATAAAAAAAATCATTCCTTAAGTCACATGAATGGCAAGATCACACTTTGCCTCTAATCAGCATTACATTGTGGGAGGAGAGTTCAAACAACATGCACATCGCTTCCTGGTGATGTAGATACGTGCTGGGCAAAGACCATCAAAACATCCTCTAGTGCAGTGGTTCTCAACTCATGGGTCGCGCCCCAAAAGTGGGTCGCGACACCTTCTGCAGTGGGTCGCGGCGTCCTTCCTGCAAAGAGCGGCCCATGTTCAAGAGGGAGACATAGAGGGGTGATTTGTGCGAGCCAGCCTGTGGGAACTATATATTGAAAACTGTTCCCTCTCATACACCCCCCTGCGCGTGAACTGACCCGGGGAAATCGGGGACTATTTCCTCACTTTCGGGCGGCGGAATAATATCGAGAGGAGAATGAGCTGGTCCCGCCTCTTAGGGGCGGAGCTAAGAGGGCCGTCTCTTAGCTCCGCCCCCTGGTCGCCAAGACGAGGAAGAGGGCCATGGGCCTGAAGGAGAGGGAAGGTAAGTTTGGAGTGGGAGGGGGCGCTGGGAAGAGAGAGAGAGTGTGTGTGTGTTTTGCTGGGACTTGTAGTCCTGCATAGCTGGTGGTAATCTGCATTGCTATATGATGATTATACAGCAATGCAGAATAGCACCATCTATGTAGGACTACAAGTCCCAGCAATGCATTATAGGGTGGGGTTTGGATGCTGGTGGTATTCTGCATACCTTACTTTTATTATAATGTATTGCTGGGACTTGTAGTCCCGCATAGCTGGTGGTATTGTGCATTGCTGTATGAAGATTATGTAGCAATGCAGAATAGCTCCATCTATGTAGGACTACAAGTCCCAGCAATGCATTATATTTTTTAGTAGGGATACACCAGTGTTAATAGTTAGTGTTGCCTTCCCAGAGACCATGGAAGCTGAGAGAAGTAGGCAGGCTGGCAGGGAGAGGTTTGCAGTTTTGTTAATAATGTGTGGTGAACAGATAAAAACAGATCATAATGTCCATGCTGCTAGCTCTTCCCCTGTCAGTGCAGAAGCTGGGAAAGGGGGGGGGGGCATTGGCAGGGGCTCTGCTGCTCATTTTCTATAAGTATAGCCGCCCAGATCACTTGTAGCAGCCTACTTGTGTGGCGTACCATCACCCCCCGCACCACCACCCTCTGTAGTTTTCAGGGTCCCCTGGCAAATTCATTCAGGATGGAGAGAATTTATAAAGTGATAAAAAAATAATAAAAATTACAAAAAAAAATTAAAACCAACCCTGCCGCCCTACCATCTGCCTGCAAATAAACACGTGCACATGGGGCATGTGTGTGTACTTAAAGGACGATTGTGCCATACAGGTTAGGTATCACTGCGAATGTGAAACTATTTTTGGGTCGCGACTTAATGACCAAGGACAAATGTGGGTCCTGAGGTTACACAGGTTGAGAACCACTGCTCTAGTGCTTACAGTGCTGGTGTCATGATGTAAGGAGCGGTTACAAGACTGGTGCACAAAGCAGCTTGCGCTTACAGGTCTCCATTAATAAAAGAGGTACAGCTGACATGAACATGGATCCTGGTAGTTAAAATGAGGCTCCTAATGAATATTTGTGGTATTAAAAATGGTTGAATATTTTGAAGCTCCTATGTTTTTAGTCTGGAGTTCAACTTGAAAAGTTTTTTGTTTTTTTTTAAATAAATGGATAAAGTATTTGAGAGACCATAATAACTAACCAGGTTGTCTCACATTTAATAACCCACACTAGAAAAAAAAAAATCTGGATTGTCACTACCGGCTAAGAAGTTTTTTTTTTTACCCA
>NW_017307250.1:575302-577959 GCF_000935625.1 Nanorana parkeri
AAAACAGCTTTATAAATTTGCAGAGAAATACCTTTGACACATAGTTGAGCGTCGGCCCAACATGGCCATGGCACAGTCTTTATAGGAAAGGATGTTTCTTGTATTACCAGTTATTTCCTGTACTCTTTTCTTCAGCTCTGCCAGAGTAGTAAAAACACGAAGTTCCCGAGCCATGGCATGAAAGGCATTATAATCTACAACGTAAAAGAACTTCTCACATCATTACCGTTAACACTATATCACATGCAAGAACAAATGAAAATATAAATACTCTCTCTTTTAAAAGTGACCCTGTTGCTATAGTAAACTTAAAAGCATAGTAAAAGCAAAAAGGAAGCTACACTTGTAAAATAACTTTGTAAATACTCCCCTTTTCCTCCATCACAGAATGCCACTCTAATGCTGAAAAGTTTTCTGCGGAAGTCCACACTGAAACCAAACACACCCAGGAGTGATAATCACCTGTGTCCCCCTGCAGCTCTTATTGGTTCCCCCTGTGACCTGCACATCAGTGCTTTATCCTGTAATGGGTGGAGGTCAGATGAAGAAACCACTGAGAGCTGGAGGAGGATCAGGATAGCCGACACTCCCAGAAGTGTCGGTTTCCCTTTGGGCTTTGGCAGAAGACTTCTCGGCATTGGAGCAGCATTTAGCAGTGTCGGCAGTAGGAAAAGTAAGTACACTGTTACAGGTATGGCTTGCTTTCAAAAGTTTATCATAGAAATAGGGTCACTGTAAAAATAAAAATGTTACTATTTTAGTTCATAATAAATATTTACACATTTTTAATAGTATATTTATATCTCCCCATGTTTTCCCTAAACCTCTTTTCTGGACAGGGTATGGAAAAGGGGTAGAACCTCTGTCAGGTTCTTGTTTGTGGTCTGTGTCATTTTGGGACAGGAAAATCTCCCCAGTAGATACAAACTGCTCATTATAAGTAGTATTTAGTCTTCCCAAGTCAATGCAAAATTGAAGAAAGCATACTACTGGCTAGAGATGGGCTTTAAATATTTAACATGTAGCCAAGATACCATCCGTACTTTAATGCCCCCAGGGGTGGTTTTACATACCAATTTTTCCACTAGTGGTGTAGTCATACTTCATGAATAGCCCTTCAAATTAGAACAGATTTCACATAAGTTTTAAAACAGAAAAAAAGGGATAACCTCAATGTTAATATAAGGTTACAATTATTGTAATTAGTGAGTGCATTTTAAAGTTTTTGAAAAAAATGCACCTTGTACGACAACAGGAAGAAGGAAAAGTAGAACATACAAGAAGCAGATCCCTGCCGATATTTTTGCTAAATGTAGCTTACAAAACTAAGAGCAAGCAAAGAACTGAAAAAGCACAGTAATAATACATTTCTAATAAGATAATACAGACCTAAAACAACATCGTACAGATGGCTCTGCCCTATTGTGAATTCCACCCCCCCTAATGTCCACCACTGCTACAGAAGAGGGACCCACCATGTTGATTGACCTCTACGTTATAAGGAGTTGAAGACAGACATTTTGTGCTCCCCCATTTTAACAAAGCACTTTTCCAATTCTAGAATAGGGGAGGTTATAATCTTTGAGCCATCTGTTTTGTGTCGCACTATTTATGGATGGTTGATTGGTAAAAGATTCCAGACATTGATTATTATTTCTTGGTTATTTACACTTGATTTGGCACAGCTTTTTTTTTTTCTTCTCAATAAAGATTTAATCTGAAGAAGGTCACAAAGTCACTCACTTTTCAGTTTATCCAGTTTAACTGCCAGGTTTGTAATGTCTTTAAATGGTTCCTCACCAAGGTATTCCTATTACGAAAAGGAAAAGAAAAAAAAAAAACCCATCGTAATTTCAGACACTAAATCTTGTTTTTTTAAACTTGCATTCTACATGGTATTTTAGGAGTTACAGTTTCTTTTTTCTTTGCATAAATGCATTAGGATGACCACTCACCAAGAATAACAGGCAGTAAGACACATACACCAAACTTTAGGCTTCAATCAGACAGCACGGTCAAGACTAATACTCCACTAGGGACTGTAATACCTTAGTTGCCTCCAGTGTCATCAGATTGATCGCTGGGTTAAGAATGGGGATCATTACACTGCGGAGGACCTCTTTATAATCTGTCAGCTCCTGAAACAGTGGGCAGCTCCCCAGGCGCAGCAAAGAGAACCAAGCTTGACTGATTACAGTGAGTTGGAGAATATTTCTATATGCCTCTTTACTGCTGCATTGTGCCTACCTGGGTAACATTGCTTAACCAGTTGACATCCGCGGTGTTAAACCCCCTTCCCATCCAGGCCATTTTTCAGTATTCAGCGCTGCGGTACTTTGACTGACATTTATTCCCTCATGCAGCGCTGTACTGAAATTAATTTTATACCCTTTTTTGGGGACAGATAGAGCTTTCTTTTGGTGGTATTTATTCACCACTGGGGGTTTTATTTTTTTATATATTAAAGGGAAAATTAACGATTAAAAAAAAAAAAACAGTTTCCCCTATATTAAATGATAAAACATTTATTATTACCCAATTTTTTGGTAAAATATAAAAGACGGGGTCACGTCGGGTAAAAAGACACCAAACATGTCAAGCCTTAAAATTGCGTGCGCGCGCGAAACCTCAAAAAACGATAATACCCAAAATTGGCC
>NW_017307250.1:578114-579038 GCF_000935625.1 Nanorana parkeri
GATGCCGCGAACGAGCACATATAGGCGATCGCCTATATGTCAAACACCCGGTAACGGGTGTGTTTAATGGTCAGGTCTTTCCTGCCCGTGCGTGCCCGCTAGGGGGCGCACACGAGCAGAAAATAATTGCCGTCTGGAGACGGCAACCCGCAAATGCAGCAGTGCCGTCCGTCCGTTTTTTTACTACGGGCAGACGGCAAGAGGTTAAAGAGGAACTTTACTTATATCTTTGAAATGACAACAAAGGCGCCTTTAGAAATGTTTAGCAATGACAATCTACACATACTTCTAGATAATTACCGGCTTTGTATTTTTTGCATATCTTATTTCTCTTTTCTTTTACAGTCTTCTCACAGTGGCCATGTTTACTAGGGACAGGTTACTAGATCTCCTTTTACATCCTGGAACTCTGGCACATGTGACCATGCACATCATCTCAGGGCAGGAAAATGCCTTTCCCTAAGACCTCATGAGATTACAGATGAGATTTCCCAGCAATGTAACCTTCCCAGGATGCAATGCTTGGACACATTACATCAATAAGGGCCAAGAGGACCAGGAAGTGGAAACACAATTGTAAATAAAAGAAAATATGTTTAACTAATGAATGTAAGATGATTTCATATCAACATACAGAGCTGTATGCTGAGGTGATTGTTAGTGAAAAGGGGGCAAAGGTCCACTTTAAATCAAAGCCTGGAGCCCCTTCTGTACCAGAGGGCCAGTGACGTGCGGTACCTCTTCATCCGGGTGAGGCATTCCCCAGCCTCGTTCCCAGCATGTCCCACCCCTCCCCCTCCGGCTGAAGCCCTGCCCCCTGCTGGACGAAGCCCGGCCCCCAAGCTAGTGTAAAGGAGGAGCCTCCCTGTCCCTCACTTGCTCCTCCATATGGATGGGGGGGGGGGGGGGGGGGAACACTCTTAA
>NW_017307250.1:579148-583331 GCF_000935625.1 Nanorana parkeri
GGGGGGGGGAGGGGGGAAACCTCTATAAGCAAAACTAAAGCATGCGTTATTCACCATAATGATAATTTGCAACCTTGTGATCAATATTTTTGGCTCTCCTTGGTTAATGTAATGTAAGAGAAAAAAATAAATGATCACTGCAGCTCAATGAGTTAAGCCCTATGCCTCTGACTAAAAGAACTATACACAAATACTGACCTTATTAATACAATTAATGTCCATTTCCAATTTGTCATAGTGCTCCTCCGACAGTGTAAAAACTAAAATAAAACAGATGAAGAGGATGTTACCAAAACTTTGTGATTCAGCAAACTCCACATCAGTCCAGTTTGATCATTTGTAAATGGGCATCTCTAGTCCTCATCTTACTGCAGAAAAACCACACATGTATGGGAAAGATGTCCTGTTCACTGTACCAAGATTGGGTGAGGGCCCTCATTCCATTAGGAAGACTGGCGGCTGCAGGCTCTGAATGCAAGAAGTGAACTGGTAATGGATCCAAATGACTCTTACCAGTTCATGAGTGAATTGGCTCACCCAGAAGAGTAGATCAGTAAGTGTTCCAAAAAGAGAGAATAGGAGTAAACCTATTTCAATTATTTTTAGTGACCTGACAAAGTAGATGTAAACTCTAACTCAGGGGTTGGCAACCTCGGCCCTCCAGCTGTTGTGGAACCTCCCACAAGACATTGCAAGGCTGATGGCCACAGGCATGACTCCCAGAGGCATGATAGGATTTGCACAACTGGCATACCAAGCCTACCCCTACTCTTAACTGAATGACATTTAGCTTGAGCTGTGTATTAAACAATTGCCCTTTTCTAATAAAATACTTGTTTTCACATTTTTTTAAATCTTTTGTTGCATCCCAGTGCTGCTGATTACCTGTACCCTCTTTGTAACCACCACCATTGGTTCTGATGAAGGGGGCGTGCCCCAGAAACGCGTTAACCATTTATCAATACAGGGATCGAGGTTACTGGTGTTTTACATCGCTCCAGATTCTCCCTGCCAGGGGTTCCGTCCTCTCACCCTATTCTACCGAATTGTTGTAAGTACAGCCTTAGAGCTGCGTGTTTTTACTATTAAATAACATTTTTACACTATGGAGGCGCTCTATTTTGTTCTTTTTACCACACCTCTACATGTATGCACGTTCAGTGATGGCTGCATGGCATTTCTCAGGATGGCTTACCTAATGATGATGACAACAGTGGACCATGCATGCGTAATGTGTGTTGAAATTAGACATGTGCACTGCCAAAAAATTTGTTTCGTTTCGTTTTAAATTCGGATTTGTGTTATTTCGTTTTTCAGGATTCGGGTGTGAAAGTCAATTCGGATTCGGAATTCAGATTCGGACGAAATTCGGTAGCGTTCGCACGAACGTTCGTTTCGTTTTCTGTTCTTATTCGTTTCTTATTCGTTTTGTTCGTTTGCAGCAAAAGTGACATTTGACGGGGAAAAAATATATTTCTCCTTCTCTGTCACTTTGCTCCAACGAACGAAACGAATAAGAAACGAATAAGAACAGAAAACGAAACGAACGTTCGTGCGAACGCTACCGAATTTCGGAAATGGAAATTCGGATTCGTTTGCATTCATTATGTCTGTAATTCGGAATTCGGATACATCCGAATGTCCGAATTTACGAAAATTCGTCCGAATTTCGATTCGGAACAAAACGAATCGCACATGTCTAGTTGAAATGGCCATTTGTAGTCTCCCTCTGAGACAATGTGGGAGCTTAATTAGAAGACAGGGGTAGAGTGCCGTCACCCTATGACAGGAAGTGTCTGAACATTGGACCTTCATGGCAGGACAACCAGATATTTTAGTGAAAGCTGTAGGTTTAAAATGACTTGAATTTGTATTGACATGTTAAAATGTATGTCAGATCATATCAAAATGTACATCAGATTTTCAGGATTGGGTTCACATCTACTAAATAAATTATAAGTACAGTGGGGTTGTTAAAACTGTACATACTACTGTCAAATATCTATCTTCAATTGTACAAATAATAAATCGTGAACTAATTACAGAATTCTGAATATTTATTTTCTTAACGGTGGGGTTCTATGATCCAGTCAGAAATCAACATGTGGACAGATGTAATGATGGGAGCATGGGACCTCTCAGTCACGATTGCTGGATTCCTGGCTATTTTATGCCAAGATCGTGCCAGGGATATAATTCCTGCAATTCATTTCCTCTCTGAAGCCTGTCAGGACCATATGACTTCCTGCTGATTTCCACTCTAAAATAATATAGCCATCATCACCTCAACGAGGAGTTCTTACTCTGTAATGACAAATATCTCTGGTATGAAAATCTCATGCGACAGCAAACCGATCACATCCTTTATACAAACATGGGGCCAATTTAGAGTGTAGTTCTAAGTATTTGAGCAAAGGCAGGCCTCCTTTTGAGCCTTACTCCGTGACCTAGACCCTTGCTTTGTAGGACAATTTGATTTGGACTGTCTTTGCATTCATGCTACAAGGAAATCTGTAATTAATAGACACAGGGGCTGCTGACTTTTTTAAAAAGGTAGTTTTCTGCCAGTTATGCTAATCCATAAGCTTTAATATACGAATGAAAGTCATTCACCTGGTGAGTACACCGGTAGCGGACCTATGGAACAATGGGCCCTGGTGCAAGATTTGTTTCTTGCCCCTCCCCCCGGCTCTTACAATGCCCACCTATAGCTGTTACTATTCTGCATTTCTGTATAGAGGACTACAACTCCCAGCAATACTTTATACAGAATTGTAATGCTATAGAGAACTACAACTCCCAGCAATACTCTCTACAAAAATGAGGAATGGTAACCGATATAGAGAACTACAACTCCCAGCAAAACTCTCTACCGAAATGCAGAATAACTCCATCAGTTATAGAGGACTACAAAACATGTCACAGAACTTACATACAGAAGCAGTCACCTCAGAACTGGCTCCTAAAAGCCCTGCTCACTCCTGGACTGTATAGACTCTCTCCGGAGTTCCATATTAAATTTGTGCCAGTCTGGTTTTAGTCCCTTTACCAGCAATTAGCATTTTCCAGCTGAACAGTTCAGCAATGACAGCTTCCATATGCATCTGCCAGACAGGTTTCCTTTTAAACACATACACACAAAGGGTGAAAGTCTTTAAAACCCCCCCCAAAAAACTCACTTTTTTGGAGCACATTAGCGGTAACGGAACATGAAAGGAAAAACATAACCACTCTCACACTTCATGCGGCCCACAAAATGATGTGTGAAAGATGTGTGCACACCATAACACACATACAACGGAGCAATAAAAATCACAGCACTCACCCAAATCCATGGCGAAAAGACAACACAGCCCTCAGGAAACACCCAGAATTAAGTAATAACTGACACCTGGTAAATGAGAGCAGAAATTCATTAACCAGCTCAGGAAAATGATGCCAATATGGAACCAGACCAGTGTCAAACCTCTCATCCCTCCATGTTTTTTTAAAATTGAATATTCAGTTCATGTATTTACATTTTACGCGCCTGTTTGCTATTGCTTTTCGTGTCATTATCATTTCACAATTTTTACAGAAGTTGTATTTTATCGCTACTGCAAATAGCTCTTTTTCCACACTTCATAAAATCTAACAATGTGGGAGGAAGCTTGCAATATTATTGTGAGTAGTGATGGGCCGAACACCCCCGTCTTTGGTTCGAATTCGAACTTTAGAACATGGAAAAAGTTTGAGTTCGAATTCAATGTAAGTCTATGGGGCTAGAACTTTGAAAATCAATTGCCCCACTTTGAAGGCTTATATGCAATTTATTGGCAATAACAAGCGTATGGGGACTCGGGTACTGCCCTGGGGGACATGAATAAAAACACTTTTAAAAAACACAATTTTTAAAGGAGCAGTGATTTTAACATCAGTTAAAGTGAAACAATAAAAATGAAAAATTCCTTTAAATATCGTGCCTGGGGGGTCCCCATAACCTGCCTGTAAAGTGGCACAGCTATACAATGTATAGAACCTGCTGAAGTAAAAAGGACATTTGTAAATAAATAAATCACATTTAAAAAGAAAATAACAGCGTGCAGGTTCCCTGTTTGGGGTCCCTCCCCCTCCCAAACAATACCAGACACTTTAGGTCTGGTAGAAATGTTAGGAGGGACCCCATTTAAAAAAAAAAAAGAAA
>NW_017307250.1:583394-592190 GCF_000935625.1 Nanorana parkeri
AAAAAAAAAAAAAAAAAAAAGTGTGTGGGGTTCCTCCTGAAAGTCAATCCAGGCCCTTAAGGTCTGGTAGGAATTTTAAGGAGGAACTCCACCCCCAAAAATGTGGTGGGGGGAAACGTGGGGTCCCTCCTAAAATTCCATACAAGACTCTTGATCCGAGCACAGGCCTGGCAGGGCAGGAAAGGGGACGGGGGAGCGAGTCCCCCTCCTCCCTGCGATACCTGACCACATGCCCTCGGCAGTGGGAGGGTGCTTGGGGTGCCGATGGGGACAAGGGCCTCTTCTCCACTTCTTCAATTCTCCGAACACATGAACTGCCGACATTCGAGTCGAACATCGAGCCCATGCCTAATTGTGAGGCATGATGGGATTTGTAATTTCATCACAGTGCGAGTGCAGAGCATGCCTACTTCTGGGCGTAATGGATGCTTTGCAGGAATGATGGGACGGTAGGAGAGGTGAATGTTACCCTGTTTCCCCAAAAATAAGACCTAGTACTACTTTTGGGAATTGCTAAAATATAAGACCTATCCCGAAAATAAGACCTAGTTGTGACCATTGCCAGGGCCGGTGGTGGCATAAGGGGGAACCTGAAGGGCCGCAGGAGAGAATCACCTGTGCCAACGAAGCCAGTGCTAGAGGAAGCGAGGCGGCAGCGGAGGGAGCAGAGCCGCATAACCTGATGTTTCCTCTATAGCTCCGACTCCTGTCACAGTGATACCAAATGCACTCCACCTGTGAGGAATCGATATTGAAAGTGCGCTTCGCTTTTTCTTGTTACCAAATTGCTCTTGGAAAGGTACGGTACCCCTGATTGCCCTGATCACACTATTCTTAACTTTGCCATTTTGGCTTATTTAATTTGGATTTGCATTAACTTTGGATTGTTGTACATTAAAAAAATAAATAAGACCTACCCGAAAATCAGACACAGTGTGTTTTTTTTTGAGCCAAAAACAATATAAGACATTGTCTTATTTTCGGGGAAACACGGTATTGCTCTATTGAAAGGAAGTTCCACTAGGATGACATAGTCACTTTAAGAGCACGCACACAAGTCTTGCAAATATCATTCTTGTTAGCAATGCACGGTCCTCTGACCACATTTAATTTACCAGGGAGGCCATATGTAAAGTGTAAGGGCCCACTCACATGTTGTCATTCTGCGGTGTTGCGTTAACATATTTATTGCGTTATGCACTGTACATTGTGTTAGGGCAGCCAATTCAAAAGAAGGGGCTGACAACACATCAAAACAAGTATAAAAATGACATGCAGCATTTTTTCTGATGCAGCGCATGTATGTACCACAATGCATGGTAGTGTGTTATTGTGCATTGTGGTGTACTGCAACACATGTGCATCCAAGGCCTGTTAGGTTAGTGAGTTGGGGTGCCACTGAAAATGAATAGCACTGCAACATGCTAGCGCATGTAACATGTGTTAACGTGTGTTGTGGTAATGCACTGGAATGAAGATGTGTAAATGGTCCCTAGCACATAGGCACTCGGAGCTATTTTGGGATGTTGTGTATTCCTGACCACATAGAGCTATACTATGCATGAACACTATGAACATGATGATTTAATGAGATGAGATAGTCAGTAGGGATGAGGTTCGGGTTCTCTGCTACCATGGGTTTGGAGCGAATCTTGTGGGTTTGAGATTCATGGCTCCAGCAATTTTTATTTTTGCAGATTCACCTGGATTACATGTTTTAAAACCATAATCCACTGGACGGCCTTTGCACTATGGCCATCAGTCTTAAAAGGTTCTATAAGGGGGTGTGGCTACAGCATGCAGACATGAAGGCGTCTTTCTGCCGGGCTCCTGGGCCGCATCATCTTCTTCCGTCTTACCAAGCCATCCTACCCAGCGCAGCTGTGCTACACCCACATGCCTGCAAAGTGGAAACCAGAGGGGCACCTTGCAGCTACTTCTCATTCTGGGATGGAGAGTTATCTGATGACTCTGCTGCCAGTCTCCTCTTCGGGCTGCAGATGCAAGATGGCACTGGTATCCACCACAGGCTGCCTTCCAGAGTCTGCAGAGCGCTATGCTGTAGAGGGGTAGATTGGTGTAGGCATCAACAATCTAAACTATGTGTTCATTTAAAGCAGGTTTGTGCATCATTTCCATTGGCTGAAGCTCCTTGGGTGGGCTCCAGTGCCTTGCTGGCCTTGTGTAGACTTCTTCATATAGGACGTACGCTCTCTGAAGTGTCCCAATATTTCTCTTTGGCAAACATTGCAAGTTTTCTTTCACCATTGACCCCATTTATAGGGTACCCCGAGTTTCCCCTGAGCCACTCCGATAGGCTCTTTAAGAATTGGGTCTGGTGCGAGTGGATAGGTTCTTAACCGCAGGCCAGTGGAGAATCCTGTCAGTTGTAGATGATCTGGAGGCTCCACCTCTGGATTTGTGGAGACAACTGCAACTCCCCCATTTCCTTTGATATTTGCCTGAACTGGGTCTATTCAACAGGCCTTTGATTTTGTTCGAGGGGGTGTGTGGGAGGAGGTGCTGGTCGGGGTTCTCTTTCATACAAGCTATTGTTACATTCACATTCCCAGCAAGGTCTGCCTTTTTTGGTAAATTGGAACAGGACCTGGGTTCGGAGTTTACCGATAAGCAGAAGGAGAGAATCCTCTTTTTTGACAACAACGCTTCTATTTCCAGCAAATATGAAGAGATTACTTATAAAACGATGACTTGTTGGCATAGAACACCCATTATACGGACAAAAATCCTTCTTAGGCAGAGTGACCTTAGCTGGAGCTGCAATGCCCACCAGGATATCCTGCTGTGCATCTTTTGGGACTGTTCTGCGCTAACCTTTTTTTGGGATCCGACCATTCACATTGCCACTCGACTTAAGGGAATCTGCTTTGTTGACAATCCTGGGAGGGTACTTCTAAATTTGACTCCTCTGTCCAAGAGGAGATACAAACAATCCATATTCATTCATTTGCTGAATGCTGCACGAGCATGCATCACGACTTGCTGGAAAGTCTATCCCACCAACCGTTACTCATTGGTTTGCTAAGGTGTGTAATATTCGAGAAATGGAGAACACCTCCCTGCGGGTTTAAGAGACTGCACAGAGAAATGTGCTCTCACCAGGTTTTACGGCGATCACTTGCAGGACTGCTGAATATTGTGAATATCTTTGACCCCAGAAGAGGATACTGTTGGAACCATTACTTACTCTTAAATTGGGGTTGTGCTGTTTTTTTATTCTTTTCATTTCGTTCCCACCCTGGACGAGAGGGGACCCTATTGCTTCCTTTTGCTCCTCTTTTTCAAGTGCCTCCATTTACTTTTCTTGTTTAGGGTTTGTTGTTTAAATGAAATACAAATGGCTCCACTGTTCTCATAGTCCCTTTTATTTGTGTTGTTTCTAATTTCATGACTCATAGATGAGCTTTACTCTCTGTACCACAATCCAAGTGAATGACAACAGATACAGATTTAAAAGGAAGAGCAGTATAGAGAAGGAAAACTACCATGGATTACAGTAAGGCACACATTACACTATTGTTTTATGTTAAAAAATCTGAGGGTTTAATGTCACTTTAAGTGTAGATCAGGCGAAGACCTTCTTTGGGTTCCAGAACTGTAAACCGGTTTCAATGGAAAATTAGACATTTCTCTTAGAGGAACAAGAACGATAACTACCTGGTTCCGGGCATGGCAGAGCAAAGATAGATACCCAGATCAAGGACAAGTCAAGATCAAATTAGAAATGTGATCAGAGCAGTCAAGATTCCAGAGTATGAAGTAGGCAGGAACCGACAACGTCATTAACTGCTTTTAGAGGGTTAGCTGGAGTTCAGCTTTAATTGGTTTGTGTTTTACTTACATTGAAAATAACATACCCTGTCCGTAGGGTGACAACACTGCTGTGCGATTTCAATGAAAAACAAACAGCATTGCCACCATTTTAATACTCGGACAATATGCACTTATCCTTTTTGACCCCACACCAGATGCATACTTACTTCCATGTTACATCCTACTGTAATACTTATAACCTTTATTAAAATGCTCTCTGCTTCAGCCACACCTACTCAGTAGATTCCCCCAGATTTTAATGGGGGCGTCTCCCATCTCAGTATTTTTTTGTTAAAGCCAAGGTATGGCTATGGTACAGCAACCTGTCAAATCTACTTAGAAATTGTGGACCTTGAACCCAGAGAAACTCTTTTAGGACCTGCCTTAGGGCCGGTACACAACACAAAGAACATGTTCCAGAGCGTTCGGCCTCTGGAAAGCAAACCGGCAAGCTCCCTGCGTTCAGGGGCGGGGCGTTGAAGCTTATCTGCTGCCTTGGAAACCTTCCAAACTGCTCACTGTGGACTGTGCAGGATTCCCAGTCCAGTCCAGATTCAGTTCAGAATCACAGCCAGCACGGCCTCTTCAAAAGCCATGAAGGCTATTAATACACTTTGAGAGTACCATACACATTTGAAAATCCAGATATTACCTTGTAAAAGTAGCAATGACATATCTGTGCTGCACATGGTGCAAGTAAAGCCATGGAAGGCACCCAGCAGGCCCCAACCACTACAGACTGTCTGCAGAAAACTCCAGGGGGGCGGATACAAGACCAGTCACCCTGCTCAAGGAAAGTAGCAGCAGTAACCGGTTGTATTCCTGGAAATTCTTGCACAAGTACAGGAGTTGCTTCATGCTGGATTAGTGCACAGATATGGAAAATAATTACACAAATGATACCAAGATTCATGTAAGAAAACACTGGGATCTTGTAGTTGTTGTAAGTTAATGTCCGGCGTTGCCCTGCAAATAATGTGCAGCTTGTGAGCCAATGCAGACTCCCATCCAGCACAAAACATGCTAGTTGTGGATACAATGTTGCATCACAATAAAAAAGTGATGCAAAAGTTTAGTTTTGGATAGAATAAGGGAGGGGTTTAACACTCCTATGTGTGTCACGTGGGGAGATATCAAGTAGAATATGAAGAGACACCAGCACTCCAATAGTGAATCAAATACGTCTGTTTATTTGACGTACGAGTAGCATAGTGTGATATACTTGGCATTAGGTGTATCACACTATGCTACTCGTGCGTCAAACAGACAAATTTGATTCACTATTGGAGTGCCGGTGTCTTTATATTCTACTTGATATCTACCACGGTTGCCAGCACCCGACTACAGTAGCACCCACCCTTACTTCTTTTTGAAACGGCGGTTTCCGAGTGCAATGGGTTAATTGACTTTACTTGTGGGAGATTTCCCCCAACTTCCTGCCCGATGGCCACAAAAAGTGAGAGATCCAAACTGAAGGAAATCCCTGGTGTTTTGCAGTGTATTGGAAGAGCTCCCATCGATTCCTATTCTGGTGACATCACCGATCGAAAATCCCAAAGGACAAAGGAGAGGACAAACCTCCATGACAGCCACACAGCAGTAAAAAAAAAAAAACCTGCCATATGTTCTAATCCCTCTCTGCTTTATCCAAAACGGAAAAAAAAGGTTTTGGCTTTAAATTGCAAGTGTGTACAAGCCATGATTATGTAAAGCTCGGGAATCCTAAACTTTCAGGTTATGGAGACCCTGCACCATGATATGAAAAACCTCTACATATCCAACTTGTTTGCCTTTTTCTGGAACCTAAAATAAAAAAAAAAAAAAGTCTGTAGTGTGCCTTGCAGGAATTTATTTCCAGTTTACTCTTTATTTCTTTGTACTCCACCCATAGGAAAATGAATGCGCTACAGACAATCATTCATTATTTAGATAATACTTTATTAGTTCCTGTAATCAAATTGGATGATGTAAATAATATTTTCATACAATGAGTTTGCTTTTCCTCAACTGAACAGGCTTAGGATTGGCTGCAAATTCTGTACAATGCCAAAATGGAGGAATGGAGGTGCTATACAGCCCCCATAACTTGAAAAAAAATGACATCATAGCTAAAAAGAAAAAAATATATTTATATATTTATATTAAAAACGAAAAAAGAAAAAAAAGATACAACTAAACCGCAGCTGTCTGCACCTAACCTGTACAGCAAGTCAAAGAGATTATGAAAAGGACATGAAAATAAACGGTGGCTTTCATTTAACATAGGATATAGAGCAGATGCTTAAACACTAAATCGGGTATCAAAGCAATTCGTTTTTTCCCCCCGGATTTTACAAAACTACTGGCAATTGTTTTAAAGAACAAACTTAAAAGGGCAATGCCAAGACAATGTATTAAAGCAGAGGCTGTAGGAGGAGAGGAAGACGAGTACAGTGTGTACATTCATCTTCACGCCAAGTCCTAGACTGACTTTAAAGCAGATGACAGATATCTGTGACCTGACCCTCTCCATTAGGTGTGGGACCCTAATGAGACAATGGAGATATTTATGGCAACGAGGCCAAAGTTTAAAAGTTGCAGATTTGGGTAGTTACTCAGATATTGACTGCAGTAGGTTGGATTTACAGAGGCGAGAGTAAATGAATTGACACCCACTTCCCTCTTCTATTTCAATACAATACAATACAATACATGAGGATGCCCTTTAATAATTTACTTCTCGTAACAAATAGTTTTTTGTCATCCGTATTTGAATCGAACGTGCAGATTTTTCCTTTTTTCTTTTTATTATTTTCATTTGCATAACTTCACACATTGCAATTCTTCTTTAAAATGGAAAAAAAAAAAAAATCACCCTTTATTGGACAAAACGAGTGTTTAATTATAGGGTACAGTATAGAGTGATATTGTTGAAACATTTAAAAACAGCAGCAACGATGGCAATGGTTCAATTTGCTTTAGCATAGCACTGTTTCAGCAGCTAAGTCACTTACTATGAAATTAAATAGAGGACTGCTTTGTGTTCCTGTTTAAGCCCAGAATGCCTCGGGTTTTAGACAAAACTTAGTATGAGCTCAGATATTTAAAGTCCAACGTTTCTCTTGCAACCTGTAACTCCGACCGCTTCAGCCTAGTCTGAGGAATCTTATTATTACTCCTAGAAGATATCTTGGGAGAATGGGTAGGAAATCTAGAGCCTGACTTTCATATGCCCTGGAAAACCCAGCAGGAGAGAGACAAATACAACAGTGTAACCCGAAACAAGACCAGAAAGCGTGTTTGGGTATACAAATACTAGATTGCACTTGAACTCGCTCTGGTTCGGCACACTTAGAGTAGCTTTCTTTATAGGGTAGTGTATCTTACTAACCATTCCGTGTCAGCCTCTATGGGTGGTAATACAGTCCTCTTACATAGACATTTGTGATTTCCAGCATACAGGCCACACTGTCTAAAACAACCACGACACACCGAGTAGAAACTAGAAAGAAACAAAAACCGTCTGCACAAAGTATCTTCTACCTTTCACATCTTGAAATGCTGAGTGTAGCCACTGAAGACCCTGTCCTGTTCACACAATTGCTAACTATGCTCTGCTAAATCCACTTCCTACTTTTAGATCAGCTGCTGTATCTTTTAGGTAAACATAAAAAAAAACAAAAAAAAACTCATATTGATACACCCCAGAGTAGTGCTCAGAACTTCCCAGCTATCTCTAGGACTTTGTGTCTTCCGTTTTGATGGCTTGAGGTTTTATTGGTCCAGTTCTGATCGGTTTGGTAGAGGTCAGCACAGCAGCCGAAGGCAAGGCAGCAACGGCAGCTTGGTTCTCTTCTACCTTTTCTTGGGAGACCAAGGAGGGTTCTGGTATAGAGTCTGAAGGCTTGCTGGCACCTGGGGTGGTTTTCGGAGGCTTGGGGATCACCGGTTTGCTTTGCTGATGCTGCTGTTGCTGCTCGAAGAATCTGTGTGTAGACTGTAAAACCTCTGCTCTCTGTTTTGCCTTAAGGGTAAGCAAAAGAAAAGGGAAAAGATGTGTCCCATAAATTAGGATGTGCCAAGGTTCTTACAAATTTGTCTTTGCATCACAATACCCTATATTTTATTCTGCAAGTCTGAAAATGAAATTGTGTTTTCCACATACTCCGAACTTTTCGGACTGAAAGCAATGCTAAAATAAATAAATTAAAAAAGCAAAGATCCCACTGGTAGAGCACATCTATAGCAAAATAGCCATGGCAAGGCTTCATACCAGTCAATTTTCCTAATAAAGAAAACATTTTAGGGGTTAATAGACTTATGTAATAAAGCAATGTGATGAGCAAGTGTAGGAAAAATGCACCAAAAAACACAGCGTTCAGGTTCCCAAAGCAATAATTGGCAAAAGTATTGCATACAGCTATTGGTTATACGCTGCCCTTTGAATAATTAAACCCTGGATACAAACATTATGCTAAAAACATTCCTTTATTCAGTAAGAATCTACAACGTTAATATTTTATATCATTGCTTCTACATAAACAGTATGGTAAAGCAGCACTGCAGAATGTGGACTGCATGATTGAATAAATTCCCATGGAGGTTCCATACCGATATCTGACCTGTAGACTAATGAGACAGTTCCACCTTGTGGAAAATTATGGAACACGCAGATCTTAAACAAAAAAAAACACAACACAGTTTTATATAATATTAAGTAAAAATCCACAACTTATGCCGACCTTCAGATCCTGCTCTGCCTTTATTGCAGCATTGATTCGCACCCCAGAAGGTGGAACAGGAGGTGCTCGGGACACATGATGAAGACGTGGATGGTTCATCAGCCCTGTGGGCATCTGTGGGGGCATCTGGTTGGCGAGTGCCATCGGTGGGCGTTGAACTTGTGGTTGGAAAGAATTTGGATGGGGTCCTCTGACCAGTGGAGGCACCAGATTAGGCTGGGACAGCATCTGCAGAAGGAAA
>NW_017307250.1:592201-608860 GCF_000935625.1 Nanorana parkeri
AAAAAAAAAAAAAAAAAAAAAAAAAAAAAAAAAGCAGGTTTTGTTAATATCCGTTTGCAATGAACTTCAGTTTTTCTACTTGTATTCCAGTAAAACTCAGAAAAAGGTCACAAAATAAGGAACAAGTTTTCAAAAAGTCTACTGCAAGAGAAAAAGATATTCAACAGCTAAGCAAGTGTAGTAAGACAAATGCCTGGTATAAAACACAAATCTATTACTAGGAACACAATGTGGGATAATTGTATCAAATGTTTTTAGTTTTAATTCACATATGTGGGAGGAATATATTATAACCCTGCCTATCAGATGAATACATTTTCTCCCAAGCAGGGGCGTAACTAGAAATCACAGCGCCCCATAGCAACATTTTGTATGGGGCCCCGTGATTGCTAGTTATGCCACTTGCAGAGCCCACCTGATATACCAAACAGCCCACCTGAGAGTGACCCTGCAGAGCCCACCATAGACTCTCTATAGTGGGCTCTGCAGGGTGTCAGATGGGCTGCACACCTTACCTGTCAGCGCTGTCTGCCTCCTCTGCTCCGCCTCCTCTTACATCACTGGCCCCACCTGCTCTATGGTCGCTGGCCAGTGATGTAAGAGGAGGGGTTGCTCTTAGGCGGGCCCCGCCTCCTCCTTCACTGCGAACGCTGGCCTCTTCTGCCGTAGCTGCTGGCCGTCACTGACCCAGCTCCGCAGCGGCTGTGAGGGGAAACACCGCTGCTGAGCTGCGTCAGTGACGGCCAGCACCCTTACATGCCATAGCCATAGCGACATGCCAATCGCTTTGGCGATTGTTACACCACTGCTCCCAAGAAGATCTGTGTGCAAGCCTTCCCCACTCCTCTCCACATATCACACTGAAATTTCCCTGCTGCTCATCACGGTGATAAATTAGCCACACATCAGGCTCAAACTTTTCTCTAGCAGTGATAAAATATCACCATGATGTGTGGAGAAGACTCCTTGATATGTTAAACCCACATATGCTGCTGTATATGCTTTACCTGACACTACACAGTGTTGTTCAACAATTCTACAACCTTGAATCCTCTTACCACCAGCCTGTGGTTAGGTCTAAATTACAGAATTGGCTTTAACCTCTTGCTATTAAAACGCCTTGATGACAAATCACCTCAATTTCCACATTCTGATCTCAAAGTGCGAGGCCTGGTTCATGTTGAGCGTTTTGTAGCACTTTTTTTGCCCTATAAACGCTCAGAAAATATGCCTCCCAAAAAAACCCATTCATTTCTATGGCCCTGTTCACATCGGAGCGTTTTGTCGCAATAAACAAAATGCATGTCGCTGGAAAAACCATTCATTTCTATGACTCCCTGTTCACACCCGAGCGTTTTGTTGCAAGCAAGCAAAAAAAAACAAAAAAACAAACAAATCCGTTGCTGGAAAAAAGTACATGAGCTACTTTTTGGTCCCATAGACTTCAACGGGAAACTTCGTTCAGGTGTGAACAGGAGCCTAAAGGTGGCCATACACTCTACAACCATCGCAAGACTTTAGTCTTGCGATGGTTGTAAAGGGATTAAAAAAAACGTACAATCTGCCCATCTTGGACAGGCAGATCGCACTCTCGATCATCGCAAGCCCGCCCTCCTGAGGGGCGGGCTTCCGATGACCGCAATGCTGAACGGGCAGTGTGCGCGTGCGCACACCGGCCCGTTCAGCATTTATCTTCCGAGCACCGTTCTAACCAGCCGAGAATCGTACGATTCCCGGCTGGTTTTCGAACATGCTGGTTCGACAGAAGACGTGCGACCGTACAGTAGAAACGGTCGCACGTCTCCGTTCACACTGCTCGATTATCGTACGAAAACCCGATCGCATACGATTATCGTACGATAATCGTGCAGTGTATGGGCACCTTTAGAAATGAATGGGACTCCTTATCTTGATAGTTTTATCATGCTTTGCTTTGAGTGACAAAATGCCTAGGTGTGAATGGAGCCTTAAAGTCCATTTCCACATTTGTAAGTGATTTGCATTTTACTATGGCAATGAAGAGGTGCAGTGGTGATGTATACATTTTCATGAGTCACATTGCAGGCTTTCTTCATTTTTTTTAATGAAGGTTTAATTAGGCCTGAAGCCTAAAAATTGTAAATCTTCCCCACAGGAAATTCAGTCAGACACGGGGGGTTGGATAGTAGTTAGCTGCCCCCCTCCCTGTAATTCATTGTAACATGATCAGTGAACAGAAGCTCTGTCATTGCACACAATACACTGTCTGGAGGGGAAAAATCCTTGTTTCCACGACAACCCAAAATCTTCAAAATCCAAATTGTCACAGGGACAGAAAGTGAGGTGAAATCTTCTGGACAGGGGCACACAGAGCAAAACAAATGTTACAGGGGGTAAACCTTCCCTATGCTATCCAAAACTAAAGAATTTTTGGGCTGGAGTTACACTTAAAAAATGTACCTGTTCCGACTTGCATACAAATTCAAAACAAACCTACAGTCCCCATCTTGTTTGTAACCCGGGGACTGCCTCTACCTAGTTACACCCACACTTCCTGCTGCAGTCTTCAGAATATAAGATAATACAAATACAATAGGGAAAGTAGGACATTTGTAATTGCCAAAGCATGTATGCAGAGCTCAGAAATCAGGCACAGAGCTCACCAGAGATCGACCCAAGAAACAACTGGAGGGATTTAGCAACAGCTTTAAGTGGACTGCAACTTTTTAGAAAACCATTAGTCAATAGGAATTAACGCTTGGGTCAGGACCAGACAAAACATTTATGCTTGAAAGATTAAAGAATAGGTGGGTAGTTCTGCATTACCTGAGGCGGGAACTGTGTAGGGAAGGGAGGCTGACCCATCCTTACATTGGCGGCTGCGGACGTAAACTGATGTTTCTGGTAAATCAAGCTATTCATTTTACTTGACTGACTGTTGGGGCTAGTGGAATTGGCCCTAGAAAACACAAGAAAATATACCACAATATTAGATTTTAAACTGTTAAGTCTATAAACTACTGATGCACCGATATCAGTTTTTCAGCATTGAGTAGCGGGTTTTTTTTCTTGGTACTCGCCGATACCGAATACTGGAATTCCCATTAAGGAAGCTGGGTGACGTGTAATGACTTGCCTCTTGGCTTCCCCCATTAGCTGGGAAGCCGTCTCCATGCTTCCTACTCACCAGGTGAGAAGGAAGCAGGAAGCCGGCTTTCTGGCCAATCAGGAAGCCAAGGACTGGGTAATGACTCGCTGCCTGGCTTTCTGACCAATCAGGAAGCCGGGCGGCGAGGCATTACACCAAGTGATGAGGGATTATGGAGCTGGCTTCCCACCCAATCAGGAAGCTGGGGGGGGCGAGTCATTACCCACGACATGGCTGGCCGGGAAGCGAGCTCCATGTTCCCTGGTGACGAGGGAGCATTGAGCCGCTTAGCGGCCATTTAGGAAGCTGGGCACGTGTAATGACTCGCCGCCTGGCTTCAGGATACTGGAAGTTCAGATATCGGGAGCATTTGGGCGAGTATGAGTCCAAAAGTACAAGTCCAAATACTCGGTATCGGCACAGATATGCATCCCTACTACAAACTATTGGAAAGGCAAACAAAAGTAGCATGGCATCATATACAATGGCAAGCACACGTTTAACAAAATCTCTACTTGCCACCTAAACTGAAGTCCAATGAACTAATTGCTCAGAGCTCAGTAATAAAATTCTTCGCTAACAAACTTACCGGAAAGGACTAGAAGTTGGTGTGGTGCTTCTTCCCATCATAGGAGGTGTACCGGGTTTCACATGGTCCAAAGCACTGCCATAATGCTTCAGCTCCATATCCGACATCTAGAAAAAGCAATGACAGACCATATTTAGAATGTTTAAGGGGAAATAACTTTAGGTTCACTGGATGAAAAAAAAAAAAAATAGGATTTTTGTACTCACCGTAAAATCCTTTTCTCTCCGTTCATTGGACACAGGGCAACAGATCGTAGATCCTGAATGGTAGGGTATATCGCCACCTGCAGGAGTAGGACGCTAGGCACATAACAAAAAGACAAGACAGCCTAGGGGCGGCACCTGCTGATGGCCCAACCCCTCACTTGCTGACAAGTCTCCAGTAAGTAACAAGCAGTTAGGAGTGCACACCCCATAAAAGAGGGCGGGGCCTGTGTCCTTCAATGAACGGAGAGAAAAGGATTTTACGGCGAGTACAAAAATCCTATTTTCTCTCCCGTTCATTGAAGGACACAGGGCAACAGATCGTAGATCCTGAATGGTAGGGACGTCACCAAGCAGTAACACACTGAGGGATGGGCAACAAACAAAAAACACCCAAAAGACCCCTCAAAGCGCCGCCTGCAACACTTTGCGCCCCAAACCAGCATCCCCTGATGCGAACACGTCCACCTTGTAAAATTTAACAAAGGTGTGAACAGAAGACCAAGTAGCGGCCTTACAAACCTGAGAAACAGAGGCCCCATGGCGGAAAGCCCAGGACGCCCCAACAGCCCTAGTAGAATGGGCAGTGACAGGAAATGGAGGCTCACGCCCCTTAATGGCGTACGCCTGAGTCACAACAGTACGAATCCACCTAGAGATGGTAGCCGCCGACGCGGCCCGACCCTTACGAGGACCCTCCGTAAGCACGAACAGGGAGTCGGTCTCGCGGAAAGAAGCCGCAGTGTCCAAATAAACACGAAGAGCGTGAACCACATCCAAACAGTGGAGCGCACGCTCCTTCCTATGGACCGGCTTCGGACACAGGGAAGGTAAGACAATGTCCTCATTCAGATGGAATGCCGACACAACCTTTGGCAGGAATGCCGGCCGAGGACGGAGAACCGCCTTGTCCCGATGCAAAACCAGCAACGGAGACTTGCAAGACAAGGCAGCCAACTCTGACACCCGCCGAACGGAAGAGATGGCCACCAAAAAGGCCACCTTCTGTGACAAAGATATAAGTGGAATCTCCCGAAGAGGTTCAAACAGGGATCCCTGCAACGCAGAAAACACGAGATTCAAATCCCACGGAGCCAAAGGCGCGCGGACAGGGGGAGCAATGCGCGTCACCCCCTGAACAAAAGTGCGAACCAGAGCATTAGACGCCAGAGGCCGCTGGAAAAGCACCGCCAAGGCAGAGATTTGGCCCTTCACAGTACTCAAGGCCAGCCCCTGAGCCACCCCGCGCTGCAGGAACGCAAGGATCCTGCTGATGGAAAACAAACGTGGGGACAAGGCCCCAGCCTCACACCAGGCAAAATAGGCCCTCCAGGTACGATGGTAAATTTTCCTGGAAACCGCTTTGCGCGCTCTGAGCATAGTGGAAATGACCGCATCGGACAACCCCCGGTCCCTCAGGACCTGGCTCTCAACAGCCACGCCGTCAAAGCTAGCGACTGTAAAGAAGGATGGAACACAGGACCCTGGGACAGAAGATCGGGGCGCAGAGGCAGGCGCCACGGGGCGTCCACCACCAGCTGAATCACATCTGCGTACCACGCCCGCCGAGGCCAATCCGGGGCCACAAGGACGACTGACGCCCTCGACCGCGATCCGACGGAGCAGCCGAGGCAACAGATACAGTGGAGGAAAGGCGTAAATCAGGCCGCAGTGGCCCCAAGAGGCCACCAGTGCATCCACGCACCCTGCCCAGGGATCCAGAGCCCGGGCCACAAACCTGTCCACTTTGCGGTTGAACCGAGACGCCAGAAGATCCACTTCCGGCGTCCCCCAGCGACGACAGAGCTGCTGAAAAACCTCCGGGTGCAGAGACCACTCCCCCGGATCCACCGACTGTCGACTGAGGTAATCGGCCACAGCAGGGGCCGCCCCTAGGCTGTCTTGTCTTTTTGTTATGTGCCTAGCGTCCTACTCCTGCAGGTGGCGATATACCCTACCATTCAGGATCTACGATCTGTTGCCCTGTGTCCTTCAATGAACGGGAGAGAAAAAAAAAGACAAAACCATGAATAAAATATTAACAGTTTAGGGATGATCAAACCAGAACGGTCAATTAGGGATGCACCGATACCTTTCCTGAATTACTCACCGATACCAATTACCAATACTTTTTTTCAGTGTCATGAGACAGTTTTTTAGTGAACCTAAAGAGAACTATAGGCAAAAAAGCATTGCCCCATAGCTCTGCTTTAGTTCAAAATATATGCAAATCACATACACAAATTTATTCCAAGTATTAGTAGGCCAAAGCCATTCTTGCATTGTCAGCCATCCTTACTGGATTTGAACTTATTTATACATACAGCAATGCAACTTACAATCTAATAACAAATACACAAGTACATTTAACATATGTCAAGTGGATTTACAACACAATATCCCTTTAAAGTACTCATCTACCCCAAACTGATATTACAATTTTTGGTAGAGGCAGGTTACTTCAATCATCCGCTGGTTTATTTTGACTGAGGACTTTACCAATTCCATGCCGGGATCAGCAAACCTGCTGCAGCCATTAAAATTAATTCTATGGATTTAATTTATTTGAAACCAAGGAAGCATGAGGCGTGAGACGTGAGACTTCAAAGGTGAATGGCTTTGATATCTGTGTGGGGGCAGGGGAAGGAAGTGGAATGTGTCAAAGCTGAAAACTATCGCAAGGAGATTTGCTGTTGAAATCTCGGTAACAAAAAAAAGCCAGGTAGATAATGAATTAGCATGAAAGACCGCAGCAACAAATGGAATACCAATTTTGTATGCCCCGCCTCTTAGTAAAATGTGGTCGTTCAAGTCCACAAACTAGAAAAGATTGTTTTTCTTATAAATACATTTGGGGCACAGGCACAATGGAGTAAAAGTATATTTTCTATAAATGATAAACCCCAGCGTGGGAGTTGCCGCTCCCCATTGGCAGAACAGAAGAGCAAAAAGTGAAATAACCCACTGACAGTCACTCTCACACAGTATACACTATATAGACACCTGACCATCAAGTCTACCATATGGCCAAAAGCACACCCCTCTAAATTATGTAGCTCGGGTGTTTTCAGGGAAGGTTTCGGGTAATGCTACATCATATGACATTTTAGACACATGCGGCCTTCTTACCTTGCGGAAACAGTTTAGAGAATGCGGTTTTCTGTACTAGCATGACTATGCATTTTCCTTGATGGCAACAAGTTCCCACAAACCCTCTCTGAAAATTCTTCAGAAAGCGTTCCCCAAAGAGTGCAGTCTGTTCTAATTACAAGAGAGGGGCAACTCTATATTTATGCACGTTGCTTTGGAATGCAATGTCCTACAAGCTCAAAGTGTGAACATGTCACATGTCCACAAACTGTTGGCCATATACTGTACGTATTCTCCACCCACTCTTCCCATTTCATATTCTTCAACCTGAAGCACAAAAACATGGACTTAACCCTCATTTTGAGGTAGTAGCTGGAGAAATGGAAATCATTGTGTGCTTACCTAGATACATGCTTAAAACAGCTTTCATTATGCTCTTAACCAAAGACTATAGATGTAGAATTGTCCACGGGGACATAACCAACAATTTGCATATCTCCTCAATGGGCAGGAGTTAAGCAATATGTCAAGTCCTTCCACTTTAAGAAGGCAGTAGTTATTTCATAGCATTTTTAGCCGAGAGTTTTGGGCTTTATTGCCCTCTTCATTACAACCGTTTTGAATACATCTTAGCTGCTCGAAAATTACTAAAAAACCCAAAACACAATAATTGCAGTTGTCACCTTGCCAGGTGCAGCCATCATTCCATGCTGATTGCCAGAAGGGATTAGGCCTCGGTAAGCCTGGCTCACTTGGCCTGTCCTAGAGAGACTCTGGTGTTGCATTTGAGGTGCAGGGGGCATGGTTTGAGATAAAGCAATTAGAGGCTGCCCCCCTGTTGAACCAAAGTTGGGCAAGGACAGTTGTGATCCTTGCATTGATACCGTCATCTGGAAGTACAAGGTCAAGATAATTTCACTAGTACAAACACAGTGATTAAAGTGAAAGCTTAAAAAACAGTTGACAAATCAAAGCTCAAACTGACAGTACAAATTCTGAATTGAGTATGGTGAAGGGATAAAGGAGAAGTTAGCGCATTCAAGTGATGTGCCTTGTTGTAAGGAAAGCGTCGCCCCAAAGTCCTTGTGTTCCCCAATAGAACTTTGTTTAATGTCATGTTAACCGTGAAGGTTCTACGATGGCAATCTTCTGTCAGATTTAGAATCTGTGTCTGAATAACCTAATCAACTGCATAGGACATTAGAGTGTGTTCAGTTGCTGGACTGGTTAGTATATAAATCATAAACTTTCAGATTTGAGAATGATCATAGAAGAGTACAAGGTAAAACACAATAGTTAGGCCAAAAAGCTAGACATGTAGCAAGCAGCAATACACCAAAACAGGCTATCATTGCTGAAAGGTTCTATTTGGTAAGCAAGTCAGATGCAAGACAGTCTTGTGCGTCAGCTAATGGGGAGAAAATAAAAACAAAGAAAGGTGGTTTAAAATGCATGTGCACTTTCTTTACTCTATATGAAGATTTTCCTCAACTTCACCCAAAACGGACTGCGTCAGTGGGATGTTATTGCTTTTTAGGATCTTCTAGATCTTCTCCTGCTCCCACTGCAGCCTTTCACAAAGTGTGAAAACTGCTGTCATAAGCAGGACGGAGTGACATTGCTACTTAACATAGTAAACTAATTGTGACTTGTTATGGCCACAGAAGAAATAGTAGGCAACCACTTTGTCACAATTATGAACTTAATTTCATGGAAGGCCCACTTCAACCAAAATGGAACAACCTGTTCTGGGTGCAGCTACTCACATATAGAAGATCATGTGCACATATGCATTAAAGAAGCAGAGAAACGGTGCTAAGGAAATGCAGGTGATACACATTGTGACTATATTGCAGATTATTTGCCTCTGAGGAGAGCGCCTCTCCAACTCAGGGAATAAAAGCAGTTGTGTTGGAATACATTTTCTCGGCTTAAAGTGACACTAAAGGAGTTAAATTCTAAAAACACATTCAAGGAACTATTATCAATACTGTACCTTATTTGTGTATCACTCAGATGTAGATGCTCAAATCATCTCTGAAATCATGCCGACGCTGTCCTTCCTTCTGGAGGGTGGCTACTTTTGTTCCCCATGGTCCCGGTGTGTTTTGTAAAGTAGCCACAGCGCCAAGTTCACTTCCGTGACGGCCTACCAGCTCCCGTTTAGTTTACCAATTTGTATTGAGTTTGTAGTCCACCACGGGAGTGAGCTTGGAATGGTGGCTACTTTACAACACACACAGGGACCATGTGGAACAAAAGTAGCCACCCTCCAGAAGGAAGGACAGTGTCAGCACCAATTCAGAGATTTGGGGATCTACAGCTGAGCGATACACAAATAAGGTCAACTACTGTTAATAGTTAGGGTACTAAAATGCATTTTTATGATTTACAGCAACTCCCGTCAGTGTCAGTAAGTAGTTGACAAAAAAAGAACTCCATAGACTTCATACATCCAGGAAATAATTACCCTGCCTATGCTCACCTGCTGAAGTGCAGTAGGAGACTGGGCAGTGCTGTAGAAGCTTGTCTGGTTTGGCTGTTGCCCAGAATAAAGGTTTGAATGCTGACCTAAACCTTGACGTGTCTGTGGAGGATAATTTAGATTGAGAAATGTGTTAAAAACGCATGCCACACAGATGTTTAGTATCTTTACAGTACACAGCCAAAAGATAGCAACATCCTTACCTGCAGAATGTGTGTATCAATCAGTTGCGATCCTCCCAAACCAGACTGGCCAAGCTGATGATCGTATAAAATAGGAATATGCTGTGTGTTGGTGGTCTGTTGGTAGGCTAGGCTACTCTGTGCTTTAGCCAGATCCTGGTGTTGCACTCCCGGAAAATTATGCAAGGCAGCACCAGACAAGACGACTTGCGAAGGCTGAGACAAACTGCTCTGTAGAAATGCTTGCTGAGTCCTGTAACAGGTTTAAGCACACCGAAATGAAAACACATCCAATGGGAAACATGACTTGTCACTGGCTCAACTGAAAGTGAGAATTCACATGATGTAGATGGTTATTTACAGCCCAAAATAAAGGAGAACCTGTCACGATACAAGCATGATGCTACCAAGTTATAATCTGCTACTTTTTATAATGGAGTCTACTGATTGCATATATTTATTCAAGGTCAATGACTCAATACGTAAAGTGCATCTAGAGAAAAAAAAGGTTCTCTTTTGGAGTAGGAATGGTCAAACTCCTCTAAATTATGTTTTGCCATCTTTGTTCCATTGTGAAGCCTGTCTTGCTATTATGGTCAAACATGCCTTCTGACACCAAACAGGTGTCCCCTATGGAAGATTTCCCTTAGCTACAGTTTAGTGAAAACCAAAACATTTTTGGCCTTTTCCTGTTCCAGTGACAACGGTCATCAGGGCTAACAGAGGAGTAAATCTCCCTAGTCGGAACAAAGACAACAAAAAAGACTTGTAAACCTCCTTCACTCCATCCAAAAGTAAAATAAATGTTGTGAATGCATTTTACAGCATAGGATAAGAATGATGGCAAAGTAAAAAAAGAAAAACCCCAACCGCCTCCAAAAAAAATAAAAATGAACAGCTGTATATAAAATTTAATGTACTGGATTCAAGACTCACTTGCTGCATTTCAAACGTGCTAGCCACTTCAGTATTACACAGGATGGTCCCTTACCTAACACAAGCCACATTTCCAATACAGTTAAAGTCCATATAGTTTGTGTGTCGCAATTTTGGAAGCAGACCAAAGATGTATATAAAATGATGGCAGGTCGCTTTATCCAAAAATAAACTTTTGTCTTACCTGTAAGGTTGCAAAGAAGAAGTAAATAATTCTTGAGCTTGAGAAACAGAAGGACCAGGTGCTAGACCAAGCTGTGCCTGATGCTGTCCTTGCAGAGGAGCATATATGGGAATAGGAATCTAGAAGAAAAACAAAATCCCACACAGTAAATATCAAGTCACAGACTGATTCCGTTTATTGCTATGGCTGCCTATATACAAATAGTCGCCCAGTGAAAGAAACACCATCTATCCATAAAATAGATAGAAAAGAGAGAAGAGTACTGCTTTTATATAAAAAGATATAGTTATAGAAGATGCAATTATAATTGACATATCTGGCTACCGTGGATACAAAATCTCACAAATATGGGATTTTATTATTACCGAAGGCGTCCATGTTTGCCAGATCTGACTGACCATTTAATCAATGTAAACAAATGAAGACATGCTTTATTCTTCATTTAATACGGCACATACATATATGTACACAGAACTCTATATCTGTGCCTTCCTTTGCTTCCAGTTCATCACCCCAACAGCCACACAAAAACTACTGTTAATTGAGCTACCAGGATGGTTTTTAATTGTGAAGGGGTACACAAAAATACAGAGGAACCACAACTGGTCAGATGGCAGAATTAAATCTCAAAGCTGCAAATTAATGCAACAAATGGACCATTGTACTGTAACGACATCAAGGTGATAATGCTTTTATTTTGATTCACAAAATTCAAAGACCTAAATGTATTCAATATCAAAGCCAACTACATGGTTAGTCAGGCTGAAAAAGAAAAAAAAAAGAAAAAACCACAAAAAAGTCAATCTAGTTCAAGCAATTGGGGAAAAAAAAGGTAATATTAATATGCTTACCTGTGAGAGTCCTGGCTGGAATCCCTGCTGCTGTGTTAAAGTTGGAGGAGCCATTCGTGCATGTTGTGTATTAAATAGGTGACTTGTGTCCATATAGAATGCTGGAATTTGTGCTGTTGGACCTTTTCCACAGGAAAATAAAATAACTTTTAGAGAAAATATGACAAATGTCAATCTACCAACGAAATGATAAATTTTGTGCAATTCAAAACCTAAAAAGTTTGTCATCTCAAAACTGACAACTACGTTTTGCGTACATTCCACCAGCTTTTATATCTTATCTTGGAATAGCCAGCTACAAGACCTTTATATCCAAGTCCCCATACCTGCCTGCCATTGTATAAAGAGATCTACACGAGAACCTAGACAAAACCCATCAGACTAAAATATAACGGGCTAACAAATCTTTTCAAGAGGTTTTCCAGGCAGGAGATTCAACTAGTTATTCAATTAAGTATTTTAGTGATTGACAGCTCCCTGATCAAATGTCCAACGGAGAGAGCGCAGAAGCCTACAAGAGACCTTAGGATAGGCCTGCCATAGACATGTTCTCTTTCTGTAAGAACCAAAAGGTAGGACCTCAACTAACATGCCTCAGTACAGGGGATGTCAGATTAAGGCGGAGACCTAACAGTCCTTGGTTCACCCAAAAAAAAAAATGAATGATGTAAAGCAAAGCATTCTCTCTATTCCTTTTTAGAAACCCGGAAGACGTACTGAATCTCGTGATTCGGTCATATTAATGCTATTAAAATGACTTTTCTACTGAAACTACTATATTTCTTTTGGGTTTTGACCAACCCTGTTCATTCTAATGCGTGTAGGTAAATGCAGGAGGAAAGTCGTTTACTATATATGGGGTAATACTAGATCCAGTATCAACAGGAGGGTGTTGTACAAACTCAGGGGAGTGAACTTTACAAGGAAAACCTTTTTACTAATATGATTTTAAAATAAAAGTATGGCACTTAATAATGACTGTAAACTTATGCATGGAAACTTAAGAAGGGGAGTATATCTATGTAGTAACGAAGTAGCCCAGGGGTCAGTGGACTGCTTAAACCTCACCACACGTTAAAATATGACTGTCCAATCAACTTTAGATTTACTAAAACTATGTACTTTGAGAACCTACCTAAGCTATCCAACAACCCCCTCCTCTACAGTTGTTGATAGATCTAGGGGAGATTTTACAGTCCGATTGTAATGTTTGTGGTGAGCTCTAGATAGTCATGGAACATCTAATGACTAGGAGAGAAGAGCCACAGTTAAGTGCAACTGTTTTTGTCCTAGGTGTACTGCTTTTCAGGCCCATGGGATCTGCCTAATTCTACAAATAATTATACAAATTTATATATATCTATCTATATCTATATATCTATCTATCTATCTATCTATATATATATAGATATATATAGATATATATAGATAGATAGATATATATATATATATTAACACGCATATATACATTACACCCACACACGCATCACTGTCACTCAGAAAAATCACTCATGTTTACATAGTAGGATAAACCATTTTTAAATTAATTAATGGAACATACCAGCTGCAGACTGAGAGACATACACCTGCGGATTCTGCTGCTGCGCCATGAGTGATGGCATACAGCTAAGCTGGGAGAAGTGACTAGGGGAGGGCATGCTGTTGCTGCTCTGAAGTTGTTGCGGCTTCACCTTGCAGATATTTGGAGGGTCAGATGTTGTTGTCGCTTTTGTGCTGAGTGAGGCGGTGGTATATGTTCCAGCTCCTACATAGGATGATAAAAACAGCATCCCAGTGAAATAAAAGTGACAAGATTAAAATGTAGGGGGGACAAAAAAAAAAAACACGCCTCTGAACGGTTACCTACCTGACAAAGACGTTGTTGGTGTTACTGAAGCAACTGGAATGGGAGGCATAGAGGAACTGGAAAAGGAATTGTAAGGTACACTGCTTGTAGGAGGCGGACCAGCACTGCCACCATTTGTAGGCACTCCACCAACCCCACTGTTGCCATTAGTGGGGACCCCTACTGCCGATGTACTAGTGGGAGGTGCAGCAGAAGTGATAGGGGTTCCCTTCTCGGCAACACTTGGGGAGTTCTCCCATGCTTTGCGAGCCGACTCCATCTGGAGAAATTACAATTTAACAATCCTTACTGGCTTGCTACATGTCAAACAATCACATCAGTCATTTTAAACAAACATGGACTAGAAAGCTTTAAAGAATTCAACACTGCTTGCCAATAAACCTCATCTGCAGCCCTCCAATACATGTATATTTATGATGCCCAAATATATTGTGAAATGTAGTCATTATCTGCAAATGTCAAGGTGTTGCATTTAAAACTTTGTATAGGTTTCCCTTATCAACAGTCTTTAAAAGGGACTCCATGGGTATGTCTGTGGCAAATGTGTACAGGCCCCCTGTCTAAGTACAATTCAGCTACAGACAAGTCCACATTTCCCGTTCACATTTATGTAAATGGGAGGAGAAACATTTTCTGCATCTCTTGCCCGGTGTTATTACCAATCTGAACCCAGATAATTTGGCAGAAGCCAATTTAAGACAGTGAAAGGTAAATGCAGATGACATTTGCAGAAGACATACTAATCCACCTGCTTTATGTGGCATTTTCTAGGATGCAACTGCTAAGTTTTAATAAAACTAGTCATGTAAAGATCTAGACTGTATAATTAAATATCATTATACATTATGTATAACTGTATAATAAAATCACAAAATTATCTATATTACAACACATAATCAGATTAAGCAATTTATCATTTAGAGACTACATCTGTCAAAAAGGGGTAGTCTCTCAAATGCCTCTGAGAACCAAGATTGTTTTTTTTAATGCAGCAGGATGAATGAACCCCAAAACATTTAATGTTACCTTACATCTGCATGCAACATAATTCTATAATATACCTTTAGAGTGAGGTCAACAGTGGCAGGAGATACAGGTGTTAGGCTTGTGCTCTGCTGAAGAGTCTCTCTCCGAGACAGAGGAAGAGTATGGGGAAGAGGTACCTGAAAAATGAAGTACATTCACAATTAAAATAAATGTACGTTCATGACAAATTTTACAAGTCAATAAGATAGTCAAGATCAGAAATAGAATGACTTACATTAGGCACCAGTGAAGATTCCAGTTTAGAGCTTCCTGAAGGTGCTGTATTTGAAAGGGCACCTGATGGGCTAGTGTAATCTGTTACACTCTCCTAAAGTTGGCAAGAGGAAAAAATAAAAAAAAAACCCCACAAGACACTGAATTAAAGGATATTGATCACAAGTAAACATATCACAGAATTAAGTGGGCAGCCATTCCTGACCTCAAAATGCTGGTTGCCTGGCTTGATACTTTGAGTCACTGACCTAGAACAAGTCTGCAGCAAATTAAGTCCTCAACTGCATGCCTATTCAGAGAAGTGTCCCAAACTACTGAAGCAGCATGGCAGTTGCCCAACTAGCATTTCAAAAAGGTCAGCAATGGTTTCATGCTTCTCTCAAATACTCAAAAATGTATTAACATTTTCAAACAAAAATAAAGTACACACAACCATTTATAAAGCTTGAAGTTAAAACTCCAGACAGCAATATCTCCTCTACCTCCAACCTACAATCTATACTACTGTATGCACTGAAGTGTATGTAAAGCCAAAACACTTTATTTTTTAGATTTAGATAAAAGCAGGGAAGGATTAAAACCCTGTGTTGGTTTATTTTTTTTGCTGTCTGTCCTAAGGAAATTTCCCATCATTTCCTGTCCAGAAGATGCAACAGGAAACAATTGGAAAACTATAAATGTAAAACCGTAAACAGTTGTTACTGGAACAGATGTCCAGTGTTTCATTACCTTGGTGCTAACTCCAAATTCCGGTGCAGACACAGAAAGTATGCTGGTGATTTCAGGGGCCACTTCTGGTATGACTTTGCTCTCCTTTGTCGGAACCGGTTCTGGTGTTCGAACTGTGGCTGGCATCTGTTTCTCCTGGGACTCTGGTTCAGACTGCACCTCTTTAACTTTACGGTTTTTAAGTGATCGCTCCTTACCAATAGGCCCTGGCTTGTACTCTTTACTCTGAACAACATTGAGATCTTGGATCTGTATGGGTAATAAAGTGTTACTTCTGAGGACGTGTTATCAGTAAAACAAAAAAAGCATTTCAGACAGCTAAAAAAGAGAACAAATGTTAAAAAAAAAATAAGCCACGTTATCATAGTTAGCGGAAATAATACTTAGGAAAAAAAAAAAAAATGAACATTAAAGAATTTCCAATAACCAAATAAGTACTTTTAAAACGGATGTGTACAGGTCCTTGGGAGATCTTAAGTCTGAGCATAATTAAAATAGTCCTAAAGTGGGCACTTACTAGCTATAGCCGACATTAATAAAAATCAAAGAATCACATTTTTAAGGCATGCTTTAAAATCTTCTAAAAAACGGTCAAAATGCACGTACTACAAACATTTCATAAGTTTTCATTAGGACATTTCCACATCAATACACAGCAGTGGAAAAAAACCCTGCTGCATTTTGGTGCAGTGACCTGCATCAAGCCAACCTAAAGGGGACCTTTACAGCTCCTTCAAAAAGAGCATCTAAAGCGTTTGTTTCAGTGGGAGCCAAAGATTACACTGGTACCGTGTAGTATCCCAAACTCATTGATGCGCAAGAAACACTAAGATTCAATACAGTACATTTTTTAAACTGTCAATCGTTTTAAAGAGATGCAATGGATTTTTATTTCATACGCAGTGATGGGGAAAAATAAGAAGGCATGAACTAAAACAATCTATGCACTTATTAATTTACCTTCTGGGTCTTAATTGGTCCAGCTCTGGGTTGCTTCTGTCTCTGCTCTTTAGGTTCAGGAAGGTTCTCGGATGTCTTCTCAGAGAGGGATGGTGTACCCTCATTATCACTGCTACTAGATGCTGGGGCACCGAATTGGATCGCTTCCATTGTCAAATCAACAGCATCTTGGCTTGTTTTTGTAGGTTAAAGTGTA
>NW_017307250.1:609849-652010 GCF_000935625.1 Nanorana parkeri
AAAAAAAAAAAAAAAACGTATTTAAGATGTTAAACAAGCAATGGATGTGTTGACTTACCTCAGTGTTGCTGTTTGGTACAAATCCTGTGAGAGGTTTATTCCAGGCACTTGAAGATTGTGGCTGAGGATTAATAGGGCCCACTGGATATACATGAAAAAAAAAAAACCTTATCAATGACTAGTCAATATTTTCAGTCCAATATATTCAAATTTTAATCACATTGCAACAGTTTTTGAAACCACAGCAGGCGATGCCCCTTAAGGTGCCAAATTAAAAAACTTTAAAACTCCTCAAATTTAACAAGACAAAACATTCTGTTATGCATGCATAGGTAGCCTGTAGAACTCTGGGAGATAAGCACCCTTGGGCATAAAGAGGTCTTTGTAGCCAGCTTAAAGTGACACTAAACTCAGGAGTTAAACCTTAAAAATGCATTCAAGTACCTTAACTATCAACAAAAAAAATGTATCTTATTCGTGTATCACTCGGCCGTAGATCCTCAAATCATCTCTGAATTGGTGCGGAGCTTGTCCTTCCTTCTGGAGGGTGGCTACTTTTGTTCCTCATGGTCCCCGTGTGTTGTAAAGTAGCCTCCAAATTCGCTCCCGTGATGGACTACAATCTCATGTTTACTAATTTGTATTGAGATTGCAGTCCATTACAGGAGTGAGCTTGGAGCAGTGACTACTTTCCAACACACACATGGGTATTTAAGTATCCGCCCTCCAGAAGGAAGGACAGTGTCTGCACCACTTCAGAGATGATTTGAGGATCTACAGCTGAGTGATGCACAAAAAAAACCCCTACATTTTTGTTAAAGGTACTTATATACATTTAAATCCTAAGTTTAGTGTCACTTTAAGACTAATAGCATTGCACCAGTTATTTTTAATCGAATAGGAAATGTTCATATAACAATAAAATAGGATTTATACCTGAAGGGCACTCACATTTCTTAGATAAGTCATTTAAAACACTTGGAGCCGCAATTTTGTTTTCCCATAACTCTGTTCCCAATGGAGCGGATGGCTGTGAGGGAGGTGGAGCTTTCACAGGTCCAGGAAAGTCTGAGCCATTTGTGGTCGGCTGGGACTGGATAGGCAATGGAGGCTGACTCGCCGGCATTGATACAGGTACTGTTGGTGGTAATCCTTGTGCTGACAAGCCAGAAGACTGAGCTTGTAAAGCTGCTGCTTGTTGCTGCTGTTTCTTCACAAACCGAGGTGGAAGTTTGGAATTCTGGCCTCTTCCTTTTTCACCAGAGCCCTTTTTATTCCACACCTAGAAAATAAAAGGCCAGATTGATCGGATTAATAAAATAAAACGCAGTAATGTTAGGTAAAGAAGAAAGACTCCTAACCGAAAATAATATTTTCCAGCACTTATGGCCTTGGCCTACCTGCAATGTCTTATATTTTTACACAGCCAATATTTGGTCCAATGCCCAGATACAATACTGAATACTTTATCTTTACATCTTGACAATCATTTTCCTAAAGTGCAACTGTTTAACTAGAATTCTCAACTTCTGGTACATATTTTATATTTGATAATGGAAGCATGGTTGGTAACGCTCTAATGTTGGAGCTAAAGGCCGGGCCTCTTATTAGTGCACACCAGGAATATGGATTTTCCCAGGAACAAAGGAAAAGACAAAAAAAAAAAAAAAAAAAAAAAAAGAGCCTCAGCATTGTTCTCGGTTTAAAAGATATGGGAACACTGATAGGATTGTATAAGTAAACTAATCTGTTATTACTATGTAATAAAAAGACAAACCTAAACAATTCACATAATTTGTATTAAAACAGGCAGGCCCTTGCACTACATGGTTGATGGTACAGCTAAAGCAGATTGTATAGTGTACGGTCAGCCCTATCTATAACCATCCGAACCTCCACTTTTAAAGCAACAAGCAACATATGCCATCCCGCCATGTATACCTGTACAGTTTGCTCTTCTTTCTTTCTACGCTCTTCATCTTGTAGGCGCTTCTGCTGCTTTTTAGATACTACTTCAGTGAAACCATCATTGAGGTTAGATTGTGAATCCTCAAGTGTCGTTACTTCAGGATGATCATCTATTATCACAACACCTTATGGAAAAGCAAAAGATATGAAACAGTTATTAGCTAGAAACAAATGATAAAAGGACATAAGGATTACAGAGATTAAAAAAAAAAAAAAAAAAGTTGAATATTGATATTTTATATACAACTTTTTTTATGGACATAAAAAAGGAATCGATATAAAACAGACTACGTTTGTCACAAGAGGCTCCATATGAAGAGGGGCAAACACAAAAGCAAAAGAAAGATGCAAATTATACAGTAAGGTGCAACTCTAAAAGCAAGATCGACATCGGGATGACTGACTCCCTCAAATAACCATCCGTACAGACGCTTTAAGAGCGGGAGACTGAGCCAGGAGAAGTTGTCTCTTCCTTCCCTCTGCCTATCTGAGCAGAGAAGTAGGAGGAAGGAAGCAGGTTCCCTGTGACGAGTGCCCAGATGAAAACTCACAAGAGGCAGCGTGCAGCTCTGTTGCCTACACTTCTCTCTCTCCTTCGATCACTTCCTGATCATGGGGGAGAGGAAGCAATACAGGGAACTGCTATAGTTCACTGTATTGCCACCTGTACACTGATAAAAAAAAAAAACAAAAAAACTTTCCTTTTTCTTGGATACATACACGTTAAAGTCTTGATGCCTAATGTGTGGCCCTTCGACGCTTATTGCGTGGCCCTTGTTGGTCCTGCAGACAGAATTCTGTGTTTTGGTGCTTGCTTAAGAGAATATTCTTCACATGGGATTTAAGTAGTTACATGGCTCGGTTTATTTTACACTATCTTACTTTTTTCTTGTGCTACCCATCCCTTTTCTTTTTTCTCCGATCTTTCAAAATTGATCTTGCTGAGAAAAATCTAAATGTGGTACAGGGCTTGTTCACACCAAGTCCAGTGTGTTCCACACAGTTATTGGCCAGAATCTACTGGATTGTATAGTGCGAGCCTCCCTGCATTCTGAGGCAGGATGGGGCGTGGTGGTTCATTTAAGTCAGTGGCACCACAGCCACGCTTGCCGCACCGCAAAATTGGGCATGTGATTTGTGAACAAGCCCACAAGTAATTTTTGCGGGTGCTGTAGGGAATACAAACGTGAAATCAATGTTTTGTAAAAGGGGCTTTTACAGCAGTGATCTCTAGCAGTCTTGTGTAATGTGTCTCCAATCTATAAATGTCTCCTGAAGCATGCCCACCAACAACACCGTCCCCATTGCATGCCTGCAGTCTCTAAAGACTAATTGTTTTGAAATATACCTTTGCTTTGGAGAAACAGATATGTAGGATACATGATTCTTATGAAAACAACATACTTGCATAATTGTTCAGGTCAAACTGTGACAACGCATCCACCTTCTCCTTAGGCTTTTTTACTGCCAGCTTGGCCTCATCTTTCTTTTTGCCAGAAGAATCTTTGACCATCTTTGAAGGTGCCATGGCACTTCCATCATCTGAATGGTGGTGATAACCGTGATAGTGGTGATTGTGGACAGTGCTGCCCCCAGATGAATCGGTTGCATTCATACCAGGCATCTGGTCATCTGTTGGACTGACGAATAAAAATAGATAATGACTTTGTGAAATGTGCAAAATTATTAGATACAAAATGTTTTATAAATACAGAAACAAATCATGAATCTACTATAATGGAAGGCGACTGCTGGACTGAATGTTTTAGTCTAGTACACTCTCCGCTGTGCTTTTTTTTTGCCTCGTGTAATTGAAGAGTCCCATCCAAAGCTACAGGTTTGATAAGCTGGGTAGCCTATAAAGAATTTTGTTTTGCACTCCTGATACAATGATCCAGCGCTAAATTAGTAAAGTTCCTCCTCTTACTGCCTACAGTATACTATTGCCACACTTCATTGAAGCCTTCATTTAATCTACAGCAAGTAGCGTATACTATAGGCTACAGGAATTCATGGACAGAAGATGATGCACACCGACATCGGAGTTCACATGTGTATGGCCATAAGTTCCCATACGTGGAAGTTTTGTGTTCAGAAACTCATGCTACAAATACTGGCGTTTTTTTTACACTGTATGCCAATATGCCTGTATTTGCGCCTGTGTGCATTAGCACGAACACACTTGTTGATTGACGAAAATATATACTGCAAAGCAGTACAGCCCATTTTCCCAAAAATAAAACTTTTAGCATATTTTGTAATAATTTGATCTACAGCGCCAAGCCTTCCATATGTACACGTTACCATTTGCCATGAAAGCTTACAAACAGCATGGAGGTACATAGGGTTTTCCCAAGTGTGTAAACGAAAATGCTAAATAGGTGGTAAAGTGTGAATACCACTATGATTACAAATGAAAGCATATCTTAACAGATACAGACCCTCCCCCCACCCAAACATCTTGCAATTTTTCCTTCCTGCTGCAATTCTGAATAGAACAGGAAATAGTTAACCAGTTTTTTTCCCCATCTGCCTCATTCAGGGGATTTTCCTTCAATTCCTGTCCTGTAGACACAACAGAAAGATACAAACATCTCTGCAAAGTGAAAAAAAGTCTTAGATTCTCTTAAATGAACAGGTGCCCCCGCTGGAAGATTTCCCCTATTTCCCCTGTTCTGGTGGTAGCGTGGAATTTTTCCTCACTTTCGGTCCCTAGCAGAGACCGAAAGCATTGAAAAACCTGACAGGGTTTGCTGCCACTCTAACCAAAAAAATAAAACGACCTTTGGGTAAAACCTTAAAAACGAGATTTAGCATTTTTCTTACCCCCTTTTTCCTCTCTGTAGGGAAGTGCCACTCCGTCTTTCACTCCTGGGTCCGGAATAATGCCTGCTGGGTTTGGGAGCACCAGTATTTCCTCTACGGTTCTGACGATCCATGCCAGGTCTTTGACTGGAAAAACTTCTTTTGGCACTCTCTCTTTTAGGTGGAGACTGAGCCAAGCCATCTGCAGATTTGCTAGGGGCAGGCGATTGAATATTGGTTGATGAGGCAGCTTTGCGCTCATCTCTCTCCCTTCGTTCATTGAAATCACTACTTTCTGAAGCAGTTTCCCACTCCTCATTGGCCTGGTCAGAGGAATTGTGATTAGACAAGTCCGGTGTTTTGTTGCCAGAGAAATCAGAGGGAAGTTCATGAACAGTACTAGAAACAGGCACTCCTTGATTAGAAGATCCAGTAACCTCAACAGGTTTTCCAGCATCTTCTCTTTCCCTTTCTTTTAATCGCCTAAATCTTGGAGGTTTATCTTGTCTCGGTGGACGAGTTGGTCTCTGCCGTCGTGGCCTATCCCTTGCAGGATCAAATTTGCGCTCAAATTTAAAAGGTGGTCTTCTCTCTCCAGCAGGTAATGTTGGATGATCCTGTTTGTTTTCCCCTTCATCCAGTCTTGGAGGAGGTGGTGCTCTTGATTCCTGCTGTCTTGGAAACCATTGGTTATCCCTATAATTAGATCTCCGTGGTGGTGGAGGGCGTGATGTGCGCATACCAGGCTCTCTTCCCCCACGACGAAAACTTCCAGCTCCTCTGCCTCTACGGGAAGGTTCCCCTTTAGGCAAGAAACCAGGTTTTGTTCTAGAGTCATCTTCTCTAGAGAAGTGCCTTTCGGATGGTCTCCCCTCTGGCCTCAAAGGTCCAGGTTCAGGCTTTAAAGAAGAAGCCGATTTAGGTGCCCTTTTGATTTCAGATCGGTCATCTCTACGGGGTTTGCTTCTACTTGAACTTTCCTTATCCGATAAAGGTGTGTCACTTGCACTTTCACGACCTTCACTGTCAGAGTCGGTTTCAGAACCACGCTGTCTGAGTCTCTTTGGCATAACTTCAAAGTCTGAGCTTTCACTGCGAGTTTCACTTTCATCCCTGCGCCTTAAAGCTCCTGGAGGAACTTGTTCACTGCGGGGTTTTGTATCTCTGTAATGTGGGTAGTCTCTACTTTGACCTCTGCCACCTCTCCCCCTCCCTCCATAGGAACCTCGGTAACTTCTTCCTCTGGAGTAGTACTCTCCTCGCCCTCTTCCTCTATAACCCTGATCAGGAAACCAGTCTCTGTCTCTAGCCTCTTTCCTATAATTTCTTGGGGGAAGCATAGGCTCTCTTCGATGAGGTATTGTTGAAGAACTGGTCTGCGGAATCACGGGCGGCTTTGGATCTAGTTTGGGCTTATCAGAGGGAGGTTCCTTGTTGTCCTTGCTAACCACCCGCACAATTTTCTCTTCTTTACTTGGCTGACTAGGTGGTGGTGTTGGTTGAGAAACAGCTTTAGTTGTAATTTCAGAAGATGTGCTTTCTGATGGCTTTTCTGAAAGTAAGGTGTTAGAACTTGGTACTTTTGGAAGAGTGGCAGCTTCAGGCAATTGCTTATCTTGTTCAGTTTTACTGACTGAGGTATGAGGACTAGGTGCTGGTTGAGCTGGTGGAGGTTTTCTTTCTATTTTCTCTTGTTTCAGTGTCTTTTCTTGTCCAAATTTCTCCTCCTCCCTTTCTTTTCTCAATTCACGTTCCTCTTTCATGTCCCGAAGAATAGGTTTTTTGATCAGGCCTGATCTCCTTATAGGTCTATCAATACCTTCTTCTCTGAAGCGAGAACCAGGCCTTGGACCCCATCTTGTTTCAGATTTGGGTTTGAAAGGTTTTTCTATTTTTGTGAGCTCAGGCGCTTTGGAGCTCTGAAAACTCTCTTTTCTTGGTTTTTCTTCCACTACTTCTTTTGTAGGTTCTGGTGGTCTAGCAGAAGCTTTAGAAGTTGGCTGTACAGTGTCCACTCTCCTTTCCTCCTGTTTCAGAGTGTGGGCTGACTCACTGGATAAACTTCTGGTCAAGACAGGTTGGATGTCAATGTGAGAAGAATCATCTATGGGGGCCTGCTTCTCTGCTTGATCAAACCCAGAAATTTGTGTGTCTTGTTCCTCTGCCTGAGGTAACTGAACGGGTTCTGGATGCCTTACAGGTGCACTGTGAATATCAGGCTCTCGAGATCTGGAGAAGAAGTCAGTTTTGTGTTGCGATTCAAAAGGACTGTGGTCCATAGAGTAAGTTTCAGAAATTATATCCTGATCCAGAGACGTTTCAGACCTGACAAAACAGAAAGTAAAGTGTAAATCTTACAACAATTTAAGAGCTTAATGTAAATATTCTACATTCAAGAAGACTGTTTGAATGAAAAATATTTTTGTGAAAGCTTTGAGAAGCTGTGTGTACACAGAAATGCACACAAAACCTACAACTCTACCTGTAATCTTCAGGCTCCTCAGCTTCTTTTGCGGATGAGGAAACTTGTGGGGTGTCTGTGTGTGAGTAAGGCTCTGCTCCCCACATCATGCGAGGTTCAGATAGTGGGACACCGTGATCTCTAACAGATCGAGTCATGTGATCATATGGTTCAGGAGCAGTTGCTGATGCATCCATCTGTTCCCGTCTCATGATTGGCTTGGTTGGCATCATCCCTGTAAATAAAGGGGATGCTGAACTCAGTTACTGCTTAGCATGTCAATATATACTTCCGTATCATTTACTTATGTTTACGGTAACTAGTGTAAACATTTCGAATCAAAGAAGCAGTGAACAATGAATAATCTTACCGGGATGCATTGGTGGCATATCCATAGTAGGTCTTCCAGACATCATTCTAGGATCCATATATGGCTGCATCATCAACCAGCGTGGATCAAAGGCCATGGAAGCTAAATGTTGAGGATGTGGTCCTAAAGGCTGGTAAAGTGGCCTGTGTTGTGGCGGAGGAACAGGACTGCTAGAAGGTTGTGACTGAGCAGGCTGGGAGAGTACACCCTGTTGCTGTTGCTGCCACTGCTGCTGTTTCATCTGTTCCTAAAGCACATAAAAAAGGCACAGGTCCATTAGACTGTGTAATCACAAAGAATTATGGTGGAAATTTCAACACAACATAGTATGATGGGAAACATTGGTAGTGGAGCACCTGTTGTCGCTGAAACCTTGGAGGCAAAGATTTCTGAAACTGTTTGGAGTATCCAGAAGAAACAGAAGGACGTGGTTGGGTTCCCGCTTCGGAGTCGTTGTCATGTGCGAACACAGGTGCTGGTACTGGGGAGGGAGCAGGCGGAAGAGCAGTAACGGGAGATGGAAGTGAAGGCTGTTGGAGGACTGGTACAGAGGTTGCCAACTGCACAGGGATTGCTGGTGGGCAGTCTTCTTGGTCACTTGAAACACTATCCTTTCTTGTAAACTGTGGTTCTTCCACAACTAGGAAATAAAAAAAAAAAAATATCATAAAAAGCTTACATCAAATGCTGGGAATAAAAGCTAAACCTTAAAGATGACAGTACTTGTTTAGGATGAAATGTACCAATGTAATCTCTAACCAAAAGGAACCTGAGAAACAATGAAACGCTGATAGACGAGAATAAAACTTGGTAAATAACAGTTTAAAGTTCAACTTGCTGGCTGAAGAAAATAGAACAGATACCTCTATTAATGCTTACGAGCGTTGAAGAATCTGCCGCTGTTTGAATACCTGAACAGAGCGAGCAGCTGAATGCCTGCTCATTTTGTTCGGCCAAGATTTTTTCCGACATGCTCCTCTTTTGATCAGCTGATAGAGGGAAGCCGGTCGGAAAGTGGCCGACAGCGGCACCAATGCAGCAAATGTCATCCGGTTCATCAAGAAAGATGAACCGGCTGACATTCGTGGCATGTATACCCAGCGTAATAGTAAAACAAAGAGTTGAAATCTTCCAAGAGGCACGACTTTCATATCAACTATAGATATGTCTCTCTAAGTATCTAAACCCAAGATGTAATATTTTGAAGCTTACCGACCTTTAGAAGACCATTGTAAGCGCCCCTAATTTATGCCGTTTGATTTTGCCTATAAAAAAAAAAAAGTCAGTGCATGGATACCTAAATCAGATTGTTCCTCCACATCCGGGACAATTTCCTCCTCTTGTACAAGCTCTACATCAGGATTGGGGATGACTTCTTCCATTTTCTCTTCCTCTTGTACAGGAGTCTCTGGTCTTTCAGGTTCGATTTCTTTTATAGGCTGCTCATTTCCAATCTCCTGCTCTTCTTTTGGAAGAGACTCTTGAGAGGATTCCTCAGCTATAATAATTTTTTCTTCTGGAGATTTTTCAGCTGCTGGCTTGTCAGGAACTGCCGTAGTTAATGTGGTGACAGCACCAAATTTCTCGTTCAGGCGCTTTAATTTTTCCGCGCACGCCGCTTTCCTCTGCTCTTCCATTTTCCTTTCTTCTTCTTCGCGTCTTTTGCGGGCACGTTCTACTGCGGCAGAAACTTCTGTCTGTTGTCGACGTCTTTGTTTCCAGATTTCATCCTCGCTGGGACGGGACTGCAATGGCGCCGGTCTTGCTGGGGCACCTGGGCGAACTTGAGATGGGTGCTAAAAGAGTGGAGAAAGCCCAGTATGCAACATGTAAAAAGGAGCATAGAAATGACAGAAAACATGAGTCTATTTTTACCGATACCTTGCCTGCTCCGGAATGGGCAGGGCACACTTTAATAGTTCTAATGTACGCAACATGAAAAATAGAACTTCAGTCAGGATAAAAGTCAAATGGAACTCTATTGGCCATACACAACGTTAAATAGTCAACCATAAGTTTCATAGTTTTAAACAAACAGTCAAAAATGAAGAGATCGGTCAAATTACGTTCCATTTTCACGAGGATGGGCCACTTTTTAAAAATTAAAAAACAGATCAAAATGATCATTTCAAGCAAATGATATGCCTATGATATATTTTCATTGAAACAACTGTATCACATATAGCCAGCATTGCTATATAGCCAGGTAATCGATCACAAAAAAAAATCTCCCCCAGCTGATAAGTGTGTTTTTATCGCGCCATAGAGCAGCATTGAATGTAATAATTTATCTGAAGCACATAGAAACAGAACGTTGAGCTTAATTCTCACTAGAGGCCCAAATGATGTAACAGTAAACTGAATGGCACCATGCAATTACATTTTTTTTATTTGTTTGGCCACCCAGAAACAAGAAAAATACCTTGCAATTCTGGGTAGGGAGTAGCAATGGGACTCATGACCCTTCCTTTAATGTGATAGTTCTTGGCAATTAACTGCTCAGGTAGCAGCCTGTCCCATGGGATGGGGAAGGGAGTAGTTCTGAGCCCTGTATAAAAGTTTCAAGTCACCACTTGAAGCTTGCAAAGGACTCCTTGTTCCAGCTAGCAAAGTAAAAAAACTAAACAAAAAAGACCCAAAAAAACTGTTGCTTTGCACTACATGGCTAAAGCACCAATTCATTTCATGACCATCACATTAAACAAAAACAATGCATTTTTTTTCTGTAATAGCCAGTAAAAAAAGCTGCATACATAGAGACAACCTGAAAATGGGCACACAGAGCTTCGCTCTAGCCAAGTTACAGCGCAAGTCTAACCCCTCCAACATCCCATGAAAGTGCCCATTTTTTTAGGGAGATGCATGTACGGCATGACGACGTATGGCAGACAAATGTCTATATTCAGCACCCAGAGTTCAGTCACAGGAAGGTAATTAAGTACTGGATTGCTTGACGTGGACAAATTAGATTTTTTTGGCAAAAGTAAGTCAAATTGAGCAAGAGAACCCAAAAGCAGTATGCTATTATAAAGCAGAACACCCAATCTGTTTAGTAAGCAATCATTCGGCCACAGTCACCAACACTTTTTGCAGAAAAAGGTTTACATAGGTACCTGTTGGGGAGCAGCTTTGGCTTGCATAAGAGGTGGGATGCTCTTATCAAGAGACAAAAGTGATGGTGGCATCTGGCGCCGATCCTATATAAACCAAAACAGCACAAATTAAATGCATGCTAGGAGCCACAAGATACAATATTCTGCTCTCGCCTCAAGAACAGTGTCCTGAAACGAATTTTGGATAACCATGTCTACAAGTTCAAGACCTCAGACCACAAATATAGGCCATGAACTAAAACTTATAAAACATAGTTACAGCATATAATGTTAACTTTTAATCTGGTTTTGAATGGCCATGATTTTAAGTCACAAAGAGCACATACTTTAGCAAACAAAGCTAACCTGTGTGTCAACTGGTGGACCTTTGCCAAGAAGCGATTTCGGTCCTGATGCTGGGGCAGAAGCTTGAGAAGGGGTGGATGGGCGTTCTTCTGAGTCTCTGCGAACCTCTAAACTTTCGCCAGGCTTCCCTGGGTCTTGCTCAATTTTAGCGAGCCGATCATCCCTAAGTAAATAAGGAGGAAATAAATTCATCTACTCAAAAAGAACAATCGGATGAGATTGCCTCAGTATGGATGAAACAGTTTTCAAATGTCCAAGACACAGGGAAAAAAAACAAAAGAAAAAAAAAAACCTCAGATCTTTGCTAAGAGAAAAAACATACAAAGAATACTTGTATACACTTGATAAAGGCCTAGACAAGTCCCAGAACAGCCGTTCTAACAAAAAGACTTCAAGGCCTGAAGGATTGCAGGAGACAAAGGGGGCAAACTGAAAACCAGACAGCCCTCTCTGTCGCCTGCACACAAACAAAATACATTTGACAAAAATTACACTCAAGGATTTTTCTTTATTTTTTAGTTTACATACCACCATTATATCTCTATAGGTTGAACTCGATGGACTTGTTAATTTTTTCAACCTGACTCACTATGTAACTATGTAAGAGAGGAATAGTCAAAAGCCAAAGTGCCGGGGTCAGTTCACCCAATACTGATATACCAGGAGTTTGCAGAAGTGTTCAACCACCTGACGTATTTTCTCTCTCAGGAAATTCTGGAGAGCTCTCTGCACGAGGTTCCCGGGTCGGCACAGTTGATTTGGTCTTTATTAATGGTTGCCACTCTCCGTTGGATTGTTTTAACTTTATTTTATATAATAAATGCAAACATAGGTGCAGTAACATGCAAAGGTGGACGGGGGCACCCAATTCTCCAAGGTAACCCGGAGTCCCCAAATTTCAATAGGGAGTGCCCCCTGTTAAAGATATAACAAAACTTACAAGATGCGGGGGGCTGACTCATGCCCCCAGGATCCATCTTTAACCCAAGAATCACTTTTGGGTGGACTGACCGATTAATATAAAAGCAGTACAAATTTGACCATAATTGTTTGGAGCTCATTGCAGCATGTTGCCCACTGTTATACTCTACCTTTCATCTTCATGCTGATCACCGGATCTGGCAAACTGAGCATCTTGACTGTGGAAGTAAAGGGTTGTGATCCCCACTGACCATTAAAAGCAATAAACAGTACTTAAACAGCCATTCCCGTTTCAGACTCAAAACTGGGATTAGTTTAAATGCAGGTTATGTGAAAAATATCCAAAAAGTGCTCAATGCAGCTCAAATCACCAAGTACAATGCAACCAGTGAGGAAGAAAATGATTCATTTTCTAATTAACTGGATCAACTAAGTGTGGGACCCCAGGACATGTGCAGCCTAATTCTGCTTGTTAATCTGCCATGTACATAACCTAAAGACTTCTCTGCTAAAGCCAAGAATGGCATTGAAACATATGAGATGGTATTCAACCAAGTGCCTTCCATGAAAAAAAACATCAACATATTACCGCTTATACATGCAAACAATGCCTGGAGACCAAGAGCAAAAAAGGAGGCTTTTAACAGTGGGAGGAGTTTGAAAATGTTATATATTCCAGTACTCGCCGATACCGAATACCGACGCTGAAAGTTCCATTAAGGACATGTAATGACTCTGCCCCGGCTTTCCGATTAGACGGGAAGCCGTCTCCATGCTCCCTTGTCACCAGGTGACGAGGAAGCATTGAGCTGGCTTTCAGGCCAATCAGGAAGCTGGCCAGCGTGTAATGACTTGCCACCCGGCTTTCTGATACCAGAAGTTCGGTATCGGCAGAGTACGGGTACTCGGCCCGAATACTCGAGATAGATAAATGATACTTATAGCTGAACTCAAGGTAGATATAAAAAGATAAAATTAATGGAGCTCTATATTCATTAAGACATTGATCAAATGTATTTTTTAAAGCAAGCAGTGTCATCTGAATTTGACTTGGCATCAGTTTCTAAGTCCTTGCAACGGCAGAGCCCAGACTGAGGGAGGGAGGGAGGGAGAAGAAGCACAAGAAACCAAATTAATTGTGCTACAGTGCAAGCAACATGCCGACAGGAGGACAGAGCAGAATGACCGATGAGCTCAGTCTGCTCCTTCTACTTTTACTGTCCAGTCACAGGCTGGGGGAGGAATAAACTGCAGCAGAGATAAATAAGGTCTCCCGTCCCACTAGCCTTACAAATCCTTGAGCAGGTAATCAGCTCATGCAGTATATTTAGCATTCTGTCTGGAGTTCAGCTTTAATATTAATTAAGTTGTAAAGAGAATGAATTACAAACCTTACTGACTCAATACGAGATGTATCCTGTATCACCCAAAAACTTTCATTTGACAGAAAAGGAAGCCACAAGAGAATTGGATCCCCTTTTTTCAAACCATAATTGAGGAAATGGCATACACATAATACACAGCAGCTGAACAGCACAATATGTGTTATGGAGATATTGCAGATGAAGAATTATGGGTGCATACTTTTTAGGTTTGAAGATGGACTGCCCCATGCACAGGTTTGAAGCTAGTCTGTTAGCATTATGTTTCCTGGCTGCAAAGAACATAATGTGATCCTCATTGAAAGTAAATGCAGATAGTTTTAGGGAATTCCTCAAGCATAACCAAATCAGTCACCATGATAAACATAAGTACAAGTACTCTAACACATGTACATTTGGTAGAGATGCAGCCTACAGCAGTAAACCACTTTTACAGTGTCCTTTGATTGCTATTTTAAAAACACTGTTTCTCTGTATCATCTGTCTCTATATATTGAAGACCTATTTTAAATTAGAACTCTGGTCAGAAATATCCTTAACCCTTGCAGTGGGGCTACCCCTGCAAGGGTTAAGTGCTCACCTGAACCTTAGAGAGAGCCAGCTGCTAGACCAGGCGCTGCAGCCTCTCCTCCCTCAGCATGCCCACTACAGTGTATTGGACATGATGGCTCACAGGACCTTAGATCGCTGGAGCGGAAGGAGAGAGAGATGGCAGGGATTGGTCTAGCAGCCAGGCAGCTCCAAGGTTCAGGCAAGTATAATTTTATTTTCCTTAGACCAAAATGAGCTTGTAACCCTTACAGTGCGGGGGCAGCCCCAGTGAAAGAGTTAAGGATATTTCTGCCCAGAGTTCTTCTTTAACAATACTTCTGCCTCCTGCTTTGGCTATGGTCACGTCTGCACTTTTTTGGTGTATTGCAAATGTTGCACGTCTACAGCAGTTACTGCACTTTTAATTCAGCTTCCAGCAAAGCATATAACAGTTCAATGGCAATGCATGTAAAACACACATCACAACAAACACAGTGCTAGAGCATGGTGACTGCACTTGGTTTTACACGCTCAAGGCAAGTCTGCGGGTCAGATCAAAACTGGCTCTGTCCAGCTAGAATTCTGAGGAGTCTTTAAAGCAAAATTGTAACCCACATGACCTGAATAAAAAAAAATGAAGGTCTATTAGATCATTTGTCCAGAAAAGCCTCCTCTTCACCCTATATGAACAGTACTTTCACTTTGCCATGGACTTTACTTGGGGCCTAAGCCAAACCCATGGGTCCCCTGAAAGAAAAAAAAAGTTCTGGCCTTGCTGGCTAGTAAAATCACTGATTGGCCATTTCCCACTGGGGGTGCAATTAGGAGCCATGGCTGGGTTGGGCTTAGGAAGTTAAAGTGTACCTTATCCCAAAATGACAACTGTCACGTAGGAGTGGGTTTGTATATGTACCATGATAGGTTTGTATTTCCCGGTTTGCTGACAAATACCCGGCTGATTCTGCCAGTCCCGTTCTGTCTTTTTACAATCTGACCACGTCAAGCACAGAAGCAGATTCATGCTGGCGTTGTCAATTTGCATAGCTGGGATTCCTTCTAGGAGATACAGGACACAGTGCTATAGCCAGCCATGCCCCCTGCCCAGTCCAGTGTTGATACAGTAGCTCCCAACAGGAGCCTCACTGTCAAAATAAGAGGGACGGAGTGGGGGGCAACTGCTTAGCTAGTACAACAGTGAAGTGTGACGTAACACTGGGCCCGCCCCCTGCTATAAGGTAATAAAACCACTAGGGATGATGTTGGGCAAATTTGATTACAGTAAAAAATAAAAAAAAGATACCATTCAAAAATACTTTAAGGCTAAAACAGCAAAGTGAAAGTAATTGAAAATTGAAAAGTATTTTGGAAAATAGTGCACTACGATTCCTTCTCTTATTCAGCACTTTTAGATGGAGTGGAGTACATATTGGCATTTAACAAAAATACTAATTCCATTGCCAAATATATAGATTAAAATCAGAATTTGAATTACAATAACCAATATACACAACAGCTGATTTACTGAAAATACAGAACAGATTTTTTTAATTTATATGAGGACTCCATCTTTACAAGAAATCGGAAAAAAAACAACCCCTGCACCTGACTTCCGTAAATGAAACCCTTAGTAAGTTCCCAGGACAGGTCAACTCAAGGCTTGTTCACACCGAAAGCGTGTGCGTTCCAGAGTGGTAGCTGCTGGAACGCACCGCGGTCGCTAAAAAACTTCCCCCCGCGTTCTGGGGCGTTGCATTGAATTCAATGGCACTGATTCCACGCTCCCCCCGCAGTGCGATCAGACGCGTGGTAAAAACTTTGTCAGCGTTCCGTTCCACTGCAAACGCAAAAAATAAGGCTTGCTCAATTTTTTTGCGTTTGCAGTGGAACGGAAACTGAACGCTGGCAAAGTTTTGCCACGTGTCCTATCGCACTGCGGGCGGGGAGGGAGAGATGGAGGGGGTGGTTGCGATGCCATTGAATTCAATGCACCGCCACGCCCCCTCCCCAGAACGCGGGGGCAGTTTCTTAGCGATCGCGGTGCCTTCCAGCACCTACCGCTCTGGAACGCACACACTTTCGGTGTGAACAAGCCCTTAGAAAAATGCACAATGGGCTCAATTCTCAAAGCTTTTACACAAGGGTCAGGACCTTTATTTTAGCCATGAGTGTAATTTTTAAAGAGGATTCAACTGAAAAGAATTTTTGACAAGTCACCTTATCCACAATGTATTAGGTTTGTGAAACGAGCCTGTTAACTTCGCTATTGGTTTAGCCGCCATATTAGTGAAGTTAAAAAACCGACTCAACCCACATGTTTGAATGCAAATAAACAAACAGAATGCTTAGTTGAAAAGTAAACAAACAATATTTTAATGAATGCTCAAAAAAAAGGGATGATACAATGTTAAACAATGACTACAAAGTACTACATATTTAGTGCTACATGTTACTACAAATACAATACATCTTAAAAAGTATCAATGGAGTATATAACTGATCTACATATAAACATTAAATAGTTCTGATTACCAGCTTTCCGATTTCTCTTTCTGGCTTGCTGACTGCTCATCATCATCACTGAAGTTTAGCTGCTCTGTGTAATCGACTTCACTTTGAGCTCCTAAATTGGAAAATATTATGGTAACAATTGACATTTCTTGAAAAAGGTTATTGCTGCATAAAAAAATAAAAGTTCATACTGGGAATTAAAAGTCACTAAATAAAAAGTTTAAATCAAGAGTCTCTGTTAACAAGCATTGCTAGAACATCTGTATGTATGTGGAGAGGTTAAGTGATCAACATTTGGAACTATTATTTGACCCAAGATCCAAGCAGATTTTCTGTGGTCAGATGGAAAAAGTGTAACAGATTCCTCCATCTACGCTAAACTGTGTGGATGGAGTAATCTCCCACTGGGCCAAGCATAGAATCACGAAGCTTAAAATGTTTAAAAAAAAAAAAAAAGCTTTTTGCAGTTTAAACTGCTTTTACTGGGGTTAGAGTTTTACGGGTTACCATTACTACTTCCTTAGGCTTTCTTTGCAATGTTAGGAGAGGCTGTGAGTGGTGAGGGGTCTGAGGAGGCTTGTCCATTGTATGTTAAGTGAATGAGAAACAATCTTCAAATTTCAATCCTAAGACCCCCATTCACGCAGCGTAGAGTGGAGCCGTATAGTTCCGTGCGGCGGACAAGGTACAGACATACGCACCCACACGGATGTGCAGCTCAGGTGAGGGTACAGCCGCATCCTCCAATAGAGAACAGGCTGCTGCGTACAATCACACGCAGCACCTGTCCTTCCTGGGAACGGCCGTGCAAGCCACACAGCCCCACTCTACGCTGTGTGAATGAGGCCTAAGCCTTTCCATTAGGACAGATTACAGGTGCTGAGAAAAAGCTGGAATCCGCCATCTTGCCTGTTATAACAAAAAGATATACAAAAGTTTTTTTTTTCTTATGATGTGTGAATAGGAAAACAGAGGGGTTTTCTCAAATTTGACTGCAAAAAGTGGAAATACACGAGGTTGGCATTTGCATAATCAGAGAGCTCGGGATGCCTGCAACTTTAGAAGCATGTGCAAGCGGCGGGTTTACTTTAAAACCAGAAACAGAAATAAGTTTCAGTGCAGAGGAATCTTTCTAACCAAAGACAGTATGGGATTAGCCATTATGTCTTCTTTATATTAAACTGTCTTACCCCTCCTGCTCATCTAAAGCAGTGCACACGAACCAAATTCGATCCACTCGGAATGAAAAGTTACAATGGCTTGTAACTTACTTCAGCAGGTTAAACTCAGAGGTAAGCACAAAGAGCATAGGTATAGAGCCCACATTCAAGCCTGCAGTAAGCTGCCTTTTCTATTTACCAAACTGTATCAGATCTTTCTATAAATTTAGGAAACAAGGTGACATGGGCACAAGAAGAGATGTATAAGTTAACAAATCACTTACCTGCCCAGCCTTCATCTGCTTCAGTGTCTAGATTATCCAGCTCTTTAAGCTCAGTAGCACTAATGATTGAAGGACGTTCAACACCCTCGGCTGCCCATGTTTGTGGTGGTCGTCTTCTGTTTTAAGCATATTAAAAATCAAAAATTAGTGGCAATTTCTCGTTATAATCACACAGTAATGTTCACTAAGTTTTGTTTCAACATACAAAAACCTCTGCACACGAGGCTGAAACATACCAAATTGTAAATAATGGAATAAATATGCAACAGCTACAAGAGCAGCTGGAAAGATTGATATAAGGAGTAAGCAGGTTGCAATGTGTGCGCTGCAATTCTCGAACACAGACTGTCTATTGTGCCCTTATAACCAAGAAGCAGATTCAAACTTGCACTGGAAAATACTACGGAGGACATTATGACATTTTCAATCAATAACAGAATTGTAATAAAAATATTAAAAATAAAAAAAAAGGAAAAGAAGAAACACAAACTCCCCCACCCCATTATTACCTATTAGATTCTGGTGCTGTAGGATAGCGTGTGGGTCCTTGCATTGGGGGAAATGGAAGTCGTGGATATGAAGGAAACATCTAAAAAGGGATACAATACAATAAAAAAAAAAAAAAGAAATCAGTAAACTGTAGATTTACAAGATTTAACCAGTTGACATCTGGGGTGTTAAACCCCCTTCCCATCCAGGCCATTTTTCAGTATTCAGCGCTGCGGTACTTTGACATTTATTCCGTCATGCAGCGCTGTACTGAAATGAATTTTATACCCTTTTTTTTTAGGGACACATGGAGCTTTATTTTGGTGGTATTTATTCACCACGGAGGGCGGACGGCAAGAGGTCAAAAAGCCACCGGTCATTTCCATTATCAGGGGTACAAAATGTAACCACTTTAATAAACTGGAATCTTAAAAAGGAACAAATACTTACATTTCCAGCAAATGAAGGCATCATGCCTCTGTACTGAGGAGGTAGGCCCGGTTGCTGTCCATTCAGTTTGAGTTGCGTGGTGGACCCTTTGCTCTGGTCCGCAGAACTAGGTAGTGCAGGGGCAGAGGATCCATCTTCTCCGACTGAAGCAACATTTTCTTGGTCAGCAGGGGCATTTGGCGTACCAAGGTTCCTTCCTCCACCTTCCCGCCAACTGGCCACATCAGCTATGAAAGAAGGATGGTAAGTTCATGATTCTGCATCCTATTTCTCACACACCTGCCTCTTAGGTCTCTCCTGAGGAATGTAGTCAAACCCCCAAAACATTTATCCAGAGACCTCATTTCTTCTTGCCCTGAACTGTATATTACGGGTAACCTGCTCTTTACTGTGCATCTAACAGACATTGTATGACTTTACAATTCATGCCTTGTATTTGTTAGGTACTGCAACTTTCTCTCACATTCAAATGAGCATGAACTTTAGGATGTGCTCATCCTGGAAATACCACAAATAACAAGTGTATTCCTACAATGCTGCTTCAAAGGCTATGGGCTTCATAGTTCAAATAAAACATCCTCAAAGACACCGTTGTAAAACTTACTGCCTAAAGAGACAAAGCAAATGGATTACAAGTAGCAATTGGCCCAACACATCCTGGCTAAGAAAACGAGCAGACTTTGAAGGAAAGTTATTAGATATATCGAATACACTAAACATCAGATTCCCAAACAAGACCGTTTTGTGTTATCTTTGCTACGAAATGGCAGGTTGTGATACAAAATAAAATCTTTTACAATATTTAATTTCTGAAAGTTCTTTCCATGTATTGATAAATAGACAAATTACTTTGTGGGCGCAGACTCGGTCCAGGTCCATAATTATCGTCAGCTGCAGCATCTTTCTCTTTTGTCTTGTCCTGATCCCCAGCTGCCTGCAGACTGGGGAATTCTTGCTGGAAATAGCGGTTCACCTGAACACCTGGAAGTAAAATAAACCAGTGCTATCAACATTCTACATGCAGGCAGATTTACAAAGATTCATACATATATACAACAAACTGTAAGACTTTCAATAGCTTTAACATGCTACAAGAAAGACAAACGTAATCAGCTTCTCTCTACAATTTGTTCAGTTAAGAAGTGAACATAAGAGAGTTGCCGATTGGTTGCTGTGCACAGCTGCTCCAGATTTGGTCTGCTCCAGTTTGATAAATTCCCTTCTATATACCCAAGCTCGGCTTACTGTTCCTTAGCCCAAAACATTTATTTGCATTGACCAACTTGCTAAAAACAATGCACTCCTTATGTGACATCTTATCTTGCCGTTAGAAGTCATATACAGTGCCTTCTACCACATTCTAAGTAGTACAGTTCCATTTCTCTACAAAGAAATTGAGAACAACAATACGTAAAAATACAAACGTCAGAACAAAAATTACTGCAAGGCAAAATCAACACTAATAATGTATAATATCACTCTCTCCTATTACTATCCACCCTGCATTTTTGTGGCCATTCATAAAAATACAGGCCAGGGTATGGAGCCTCCAGTACTACAGAGATCTCTCCAACCCTGTTGTTGCAGGGTTGGATTAACAAGGTACGTGACTGGATTCTCCTCCGGCCCACCACCATTTACAACCTGCATTCATTTTTCATTGTACTATGCCAGCATCGGACTGCAATACACATTTTTAGCACACACTCTGTACTTCATATGCATGCAGAGGTCTGTTTTTTAAGCAGCAGTATTGTACCCTTAGTGCACAAAAGGTAGCCGCTTTAGAACGCTTACCGTCACCGAGCCCCCCTGGCTTGGAAGTGGCCCATGATTTGGCAACAGCAGGAACCTCGGGCACAACGGGGACTACTGGCTTTGGAGGTGGTGGGGGCACTTCTGGTGTTCTGGAAGGAAGACAAAAAATAAAATGTAATGCTTATTGTAAATTACGAAAAGTTCAGAGTACATGGGGTAGAATAATCAACTTTTTTTGTGCACTTGCTAGATGGCCAACTGCTCTGATATGTCAATGTTGTCATGGATACATTGCTAAATGCTTGGTGCACCTCAAATGTAAGTGTAAGCTCTAAATGTTCAACTATTTTTACTGGTCTCAGCTTGACGACAGGATTTCCCAGGATCCTTATGTACTACTGGCTGATACATTACCTTTCTTAGAAGCCCCCACAGAGCTTGAGGTCAAATCACAGGTAGCTGTTCAATGGAATAACTAGCATTCCTGTCAATGTCCTTAAGCTTATAGTACTGGGAATATCAAGCATGGCAATAGGCTTACATTCCTACACAGATGCTGGCAATACAATTACTTAATATAATTTTGGGACAATTAAGGCTCATTCACACATGTGATTAGTGCCAGACAGCAGATTCCTAAGGCTAGGATCACAAGAGTATGAACAACTGTGATTGAGAAGTCTGTACAAAGCAATGGAGCGGTGGCTGTCCGCTGCTGTTCACAAGTATCTGCACTTCCAGCAGTTACCTGGTGTTAGGGACAGGTACTCTTTATGGAGGCAGTAGGGGGGGGTCCATTATACCCACATATTGAGCGCAGTAAAAGTGATCACATGGGCTCTACAGCTACCTACATCACTTTTACTAAAAATCCCAGAGCCTACACAAAAAACATGCTCATTACAGCCAATACAGCTGTGAGCTTGGGTAACCCTTTACTCGCCATGCCGTGTGGGACACATCATTACTAGTCAAAGGGTTAGAGAACTCCTCTTCTGAAAATATTTTATGTTATGCTCGTGCATAGGATAACTCAAAACGGCCACATCAACATGTAGGAATCTGCAATAAAAATGTGCAATGTACACAACCGAGTCAGGAATTTGTTTCTGTTAAACAGAACTGAAGTTCCCTCTTCAATACAGAAAAACTGCCACCAATACTCACTTCTCCTCTTCGTTTTGCTCTTGCTTGGATGCCCAGCCTGTTCCATCTTTGGGCACAATGTTCACATTGGGATCATTTCCTTTATTTTCAGCTTTAAGACTGGGCAAATTTGCAGGGGGAGGCATGCGCCGAGACACAGCAACTTTTCCCAAACTTTGGAGTCCATGGCGTGCAGCAACTTTAAGAAAGTAATGTATAAATAAAGTGAAAAGCTCCAAAGACTGGCCCCACTTTTACAGTTCTTGTAATGTGAGCATTGACATTACCATAGAGACTTATAAGTAGACTACACAACATTTCAATGATTAGCCTATCCAATTCCATAGAAGAAAAAAAAGTCACAGCACAGTAAAATAAAACTCCATTCAAACAAATGCACCTAATTGTACAAATACTTTTAGATTTTACTTTAATGTCTAAGCTTATGAGCAGAGTTGGCAGTCCAATAAAATGAGCTTAAAAAGGAGAATTATGAGGCGAGTGATTTTCACTCAGCCTCATAATCTGAGCCGACCTGCGACGATGAAACTGTCCCAGGTCGGCTCAATAGATCGGGAAGTGAGCGAACACATACCGTCGCACACTTCTCGATCTATCCCTGCAGAGAGCCGTGACTGTCACTCACAGCTCCCTGCAGGGATTCCCCCCCAATCCTCCAGCGCTGACTGGCGGAACGGGCACAGCTGGCTCTGCCTCTGGATAGGCAGAGCCAGCTGTCAATCCCGCAGCTGGGTGGATCTTGACAGCAATGTCGGGTTCCGTTCCGGCTGCAGTGTCTCAGTATACCGTGAGCTTTAGCTCGTGGTATACTGAGCTTTGGGTCACAGGAGAATGCTAGTTTGTGTTCTCCCGTGACCCTTAGGGGAACTATGGGGAAAAGCCCTGACCCCATAGTTCTCCTTTAACCAGGACTTCCCCTGCCTGTGAAGCATTTACGTGAATGAATTTTGGTATAGGAAGATCACATTGCTTCATACATATCTGTAAAAAAGTAATCAAGGCAACTGGACTTGCTGTATTTTTCGTGAAGAGGTTTTGCTGGTCATCCGTCTAGCTTTCTCAATTCAGACTCCAGTTGCCTTGATTTATTTTTTTCCAGATATAGAAAGACCTGGATGAATGAGAACCTTCACAATGCTTCATACATGCACCCCCAGCTAAAGTGAAAAGCCAGCATCTACAGTACTTCAGCTTTTCTTCTAGCCTCTTCTAGCCTTGAGAAATTTATTTTTAGGTCTGTTATATACTATATGGTATATGTATTTTAAATTTAATTTAAAAAAAAAAAAAAGGTAAAAAAAAAAAAAGCTTATGAGCAGAGTTGGCAGTCCAATAAAATGAGCTTAAAAAGGAGAATTATGAGGCGAGTGATTTTCACTCAGCCTCATAATCTGAGCCGACCTGCGACGATGAAACTGTCCCAGGTCGGCTCAATAGATCGGGAAGTGAGCGAACACATACCGTCGCACACTTCTCGATCTATCCCTGCAGAGAGCCGTGACTGTCACTCACAGCTCCCTGCAGGGATTCCCCCCCAATCCTCCAGCGCTGACTGGCGGAACGGGCACAGCTGGCTCTGCCTCTGGATAGGCAGAGCCAGCTGTCAATCCCGCAGCTGGGTGGATCTTGACAGCAATGTCGGGTTCCGTTCCGGCTGCAGTGTCTCAGTATACCGTGAGCTTTAGCTCGTGGTATACTGAGCTTTGGGTCACAGGAGAATGCTAGTTTGTGTTCTCCCGTGACCCTTAGGGGAACTATGGGGAAAAGCCCTGACCCCATAGTTCTCCTTTAACCAGGACTTCCCCTGCCTGTGAAGCATTTACGTGAATGAATTTTGGTATAGGAAGATCACATTGCTTCATACATATCTGTAAAAAAGTAATCAAGGCAACTGGACTTGCTGTATTTTTCGTGAAGAGGTTTTGCTGGTCATCCGTCTAGCTTTCTCAATTCAGACTCCAGTTGCCTTGATTTATTTTTTTCCAGATATAGAAAGACCTGGATGAATGAGAACCTTCACAATGCTTCATACATGCACCCCCAGCTAAAGTGAAAAGCCAGCATCTACAGTACTTCAGCTTTTCTTCTAGCCTCTTCTAGCCTTGAGAAATTTATTTTTAGGTCTGTTATATACTATATGGTATATGTATTTTAAATTTAATTTAAAAAAAAAAAAAAGGTAAAAAAAAAAAGGTAAAAAAAAACAAAAACACATGAAGTGCCACAAGGATGGCTAATGACAAAAGGAAGGCATTGTGACCAGATACTACACCACATTGTTGTTACTTACCAGTAGTTTTCTGTGTTTCTAGTGACTTTCCCTTATACGTATTAAACAGGCTGAGAGTAGCATACTTTTTCCCATCCTTTGATTTTGTGCTCTGGCCTGACTTCTCCGACATGTCGAAGGAAATTCATCGAGTCTGGTACACCCTCCGCCTCACTTTTGGACCCAGTCCTCACCTAACAAATATAAGATATTACATTCAGAACATAGTGCCAATAATTGGAGAGAGCAAAAGACGTCATTTCAGGTTCCAATTCTACCGGGTCTTCGGTTTAAAAATTTAAATGCCATAACCAATAACAGTATGCAAAAGGTTCAGGTCAATGAGTGTAACCAGCAGAATTGTTTTTGTCATTTAGGAGCCAACTCGATAACCAGAGAAACACGCAACAGTTAGAAGCCAGCTATGGCTACCTAGCTCCCGTGTATACATCATAGACTTGTATGGGAATGCAAAATGCACTTGAAAGAAACAAAAGCCCATCCACACAAGCCCTAAAAGTTTGGGACTGACTGCAGTGAAACAAACTGACTTTGAAGAAGACTGAATCGGGTTTTCTGTGAGAAGCAGCCCGCAGTGGGTGCTCCAGTATGACAAGCAAATGAGTTCCAGGATAACCAGGACACCAAAAAAACGAGTGGAATGGTGCACCGCAACAATGCCTGAATAGAAATAATCAATCCTCCCTGCATGATTTTCAATTCGATTTTGACTAATAAAGCATGGAAGTTGCTACTGTTGACCCCCCCATATAAAAATGCTGAATCAATGGCTCTAGTGCTTCCAGTCAATTACTTGAAGTCATAATGCCTGATCTACATATGTTTCAATACAATCCAATACTATCTGAGTTACTCACCTGGAAACACATCGTTCTAAGAAAGTCTGACAGAGCCATGCCCTAAGCATTTGAAAGTTTCACACTTAAATTTTCCTCAATACAGGTTTACTTTATTGGAACCTGATGCAGGCACCAGCTGGCAGTTCTCCATATTTCCAAAGTTAGAGTTGGGAAGGGAGAGGATTTTATTGTCTATTTGCCTACAGAAATTTCCGCTTTCCACCAAACACTAACAATCAAGGAGGAGAGGGGACTGATTAATGTAAGACCCCGTTCACATGTAGCGACATACCTTTGCAGCGGCCGGGATAGCGCGACTTTCGGGACAACGTTCCAGCGACGTTAGCGCGACCTTCTCCGTCGGGCTCCATAGAAAAAAAGCAAAATCGCTCAAAATCCGCCGAAAAAAGGGTCCGGTAGAAGCGACTTGTGACCGCGACGAGCGACATGGAGCTAAGACAGCTCTATTGACTATTAGATGGCGACTTCCCGCAATATCGCGCGGCAAAGATGCGCAATATCGCGCGAAAAGTCGCTACATGGGAACGGGGCCTAAAGGTTACACCAAAAACAAGACATTTTCCAAACTGCTCAAATCACAAAAAACCCTGTTTCTTAGATAACACCATGGGTACCCAAAAGTACCCATTACTACTCTTAAAGTAATAAAAAGAATATGACCAGAATTTTTTTTTTTACATTGAAATAAAAAAAAGAGAATATTCCAGAACAATTAGGTTACAGACGTAAATAAAGCTGAAAACTTTTTCAAATAATTCGCCTTTTTTTAGTGCCAGCGTTTAGGAGTGCTGAGGGAGCTACATCTCCTTTGTTAGGGAAATGTCTCACTTTCTATGTCAGTGCTACTTGCTGCAAAGTAATCAATGCAGAATAGTCATTATGGCTTACCACAAAGCATTACAAAATGTTAGACATAGGCCTGAAATGTATCTGCTATATTAACCAATGTCAAGCTAAGCATTGTGCCCAATATCTGCCCATATAGCCTAACGTTCGAGCTGTTTATTATTATAGGATAACATTTCTGTCCTTTCTAAAGAAACAGCATATACATTTGCACAGGCAGCCCACGCACAACCCTTTGAAACGCTACATAGTGGTTTAAGGTGAACCGGTGCATTGCCCATGCACGCTTACTTAAAAAAGGAGAACTATGGGGTGAGTAAATTACACTCATCCTCGTAGTCAGAGCCGACGTGAGACACTGAAACTGTCACACATCGGCTCTATTGATCAGGAAGTTAGCGGACACATACCGCCGATCGCTGACTTCCCGATCCTCTCCCTGCAGAGTCATTACTGTCAGTCAGACAGGATTATCAGGCACTCTCAGCACATAGTGGGCAACAGCCGCTATATACTGTGTTGGGCAACGGGAGAACGTTAGTATATGTCCTCCCGTGACCCCATAGTTCCCTCAACTGCTGTCCTCCCCAGCTTAACATATGCACCATCTTTTTCCTAAATTCCACACCACTGGAAATCTGCCCGATCTATTACACTGATCCTGGTAAAAATGGGGGGCAGTTTTGTAATAAAAGAAAGAAAAAATTATAAAATTAAAAAGCGTGGCCTCCCTCCCTTGATAAACCATACCAGCATGTCAGAGACATAGGGGTGGGTGTGTGAGAGGGAATCACAAACCTGCTCTTATGTCCACCTACCGCAGAATGGTTTTCAAAGTAGAGCAGGGGTGGACAAATGAATGTGGAATTCAGGAGATACGACAAGATAAGGCAGTTGGCTCTAGTATGCATGTGACATTGATCTTCAAACTATTACTGGGAGAATTATGTGAATGGTCAATGTTCTCTGTATGTCACTTGTGATGAGAGAGCATGGAGCCGACTTCCTGGCCAATCAGGAAGCCGGGTAGCGTGCAATGACGCGCTGCCCGGCTTCCCGATCGGTCAGGAAGCTAGCAAATCCGGGCGCCGTGTAATGCCGCAGCGCCCGGCATTCCGATTGGCCGGGAAGCCGGCGTCATGCACCCTCGTCATCTCACGAATCATAATATTAAGAAAGTGACCTTAAAGCATTAGTTTGTATTGCTTTAGAAAAAAATGTGACCGGTCCTTTTAAAAAAAAAAAAGTATCGGTAATTGGTATCTGCGAGTACTTGATCAAAAGTATCAGTACTCGGTCTTAAAAAAGTGTTATCGGTCCATGCCTAATATCAACCCAATGTGGTGTACAGCTCATTGCCAATCAGACAACCGATTAACCCTTCACCTTCAGAGCAATGCCTCATACTTATCACACATATACAAACCATTTTTCCTTAGTTTTCACATCCCAAAAGTGTTTATCACACTTTGAGTACATTTAGAACAAGAAAAGGACTTACACAATTGTAGGTATGAAAATAAGGTTTTCACACTAAAATTATTATTGTAAATACACATGCATACACAGACTTCCATATCTATTACACACAGTGGTGACAGGTCCACTTTGTTGAGGAAGCGGGGTCTAAATATAGGAGGAATTGTTTTAAATGCATTAGGGCTTGTTCACACCAAGAGCGCTAGCTGCTGGAACGGACTGCAATTGCACACTAAACTTCCCCTTTGTTCTGGGGCGGTAAGGGGCATGGCAGTGCATTGAAGTCAATGGCCCCCGCAGCCATGTCCCCCTGCCCCCAGTGCGATTGGACATGTGGCAAAACATTACCTGAGTTCCAGTCAACTGCGAACGCAAAAAATAAAGCATGCAGCATTTTTTTTGCATTCTCAGTGGAACAGAACGCAAGCAATGTTTTGCCACGTGTCCGATCGCACTGCGGGCAGGAGGCATGGCTGCGGGGCCATTGAATTCAATGCACTGCCATGACTGCTCTGGCCCCAGAATGAAGGGGGAAGTTTAGTGTGCGATTGTTGTGCGTTCAGGCAGATAACGCTCTGGAATGCACCGCAATTGGTGTGAACAAGCCCTTACAAAGACAAAGGAAACAGTAAGGGCACCCATCATAACAGCCACAGTAAGTGGGGTACTTCTAAAGCAAGGATCCTCTTTTTAGGTAACAAACAGTTTTGTGTTGCCTGACCCTTTAAGACCATGTTTTAGTGAGGTCTACTTAACAAGCACATAGACCATAATGAACTCCAGTCCCCCCCCTCCCCCATAAATTGTGCACCTGTGTTTTCTGTAGTTCTCCTCAGTTTCTCCCTTACCTCTCCGTCGTCTCACATTAACATGTTTTACTATGGTATATTAACAGCTCCGTGTCCCCTCAGTGTCTGTCTCCTTGGGGCACCTCTCGTTAATGCAGCATAGTTACTATAGTAGCATTGCTATAGTAACTGCAGTGCTGTATCCATCTTCAGTCTTGAATATATATATGCACAGAAGTTCCAACCTGCACATGTAATGGTTTTCATACAATATTCAAAAGCAATTCAGCTGACAATACAATCTATCAACTAGTAAAGCTGCTGGAAAATGAAATTGTTTCAAAAGCAGACAGCAATCATGCCGTGCAACTACCGGTAGCAGGCACTATTAAATCCATTTATTATCCCACTCTGGTAATCCCACAGCACTTGGACCAATCAGAAGAGTCAGATGCAGTGGGTTAATGTCCAGCCATACAGCTGGCCATACACATGTCAATTTATTTAGTTCCAACGCGCGGGCCAAACGAGAGAAGTTGACGTGATTCCTACATCAACACAAACAACGTGTCGATCAAGGAATCGCCGCTGTTTGCATTGTAATCTGACAGGTGCCGCCAAATACCCAATCAGAGCGGGTATGTGTTCGCTCACTTCCCGATCTACTGAGCCAACGTGTGACAGTTTCATTGTGAGCTGTTTTCATGCGGCTGTTGCACGTTTCTTTGGGCACGATTTTGCTTTGAAGACTCTACGCAAAGCATAGAGGTGTCTATGGGACCACAACTGTGTTGGCAACCGCCCTAAAAAAAATTCCGCCAGCACGATGCAATGCAAAGATGTGTACAGGCACCACCGACGATAAATCGCCTATGTGTGAACCTAACCTAAATCTGGTCTTTGCGTTATATGGGCTGCTCCAAGCTCGCTCCCGTGATGAACTACAATCTCAATATAAAAACTAAACTTGAGATGGTAATCCATCACAGGAATGAGCTTGGAGCTAGTCAGTCCTAAATTCTATAAAATCAGGTGTATCCACTGACCTATGAACAAATTACTTCCAAAAAGGTGGGTGCCAACAATTCGTACATTGGCTATTTCACTACTGTCAGTCACAGGGATTCCCCTCTCTGATCCTCCAGTGCCGAGTGGAGGAACGGACGAGCACAGCTTGCTCTGCCTTTAGATAGACAGAGCCAGCTATCAAATCAGCCAGCGGGGTGGATCTTGACAGTATTATCGGGATCTGTCCCGGTTCTGCTCTCAGCATATAGCAGGCAATACCCTGCTATATACTGAGTTTTGGGTCACCGAAGGACATTAGTATATGTCCTCCCAAGACCCTGAAGAGCCTTAAAAGAGAACTAAGTTAAAAGAGAACTTTGGCCAAAAAAGCTTACCTCATAGTTCTCTTTTTACCTCATAGTTCTCTTTTAACTTAATTGCTATCACATAGGAGGCTAACAAAATGGTCATTTTTTAAACATTCATTAGATTGTTTTTTATATTTAACAGTAGGGATGCACCGATTTTTCAGTTTTGAGTACAAGTACCGATATTCTTTTTTCAGTACTCGCCGATACCGAATACAGATCCTGGAAGTCCGATTAAGGAAGCCAGGCGGTGTGTAAAGACTCGCCACCTGCCTTCCCGATTAGCAGGGAAGCCGTCTCCGTGCTTCCCCTCACTAGGTGACAAGGGAGCTTGAAGCGGGCTTCCCGGCCAATCAGAAAGCTGGGCACCGCGTCTTCCTGATTGGCTGGAAAGCCGGGCTCCATGCTCCCCCGTGACGAGGGAGCATGGAGTCGGCTACCCGACCAATCAGGAAGCTGGGCAGTGTGTAATGACGTGGTGCCCCTCTTCCCGATACTGGAAGCTCAAGTATTGGGCTAGGTATCGGAGCATTTGGGCAAGTACGAATACTTGGCATCGATACTAGTATCAGTGCATCCCTATTTAATAGAGTCAAAATGATAATCATTTTTGACTGTGAGGACAAAGTGCTGAAGGATTGAACAAAATTCTAACAGCGACTGTGCTTTACGTTTGGGAAACTATTCGTTACCAAAGTCAAATGTTAACGTCAAACAAAATTTCGAATGACGTTGTCAAGTCTCTGATGGCGTTACTGAATGTTCTAAAGAGATTTATTTGTACGAACATTCTTACTGTGTATACCCCGGATTTTTCAGTCAGGGGTTTTCACTGAACAGCTTCTAAAAATATAAGCTGCGATTCCCATTTTTTTTTAAAGTTATGTTGTGTGAATAGGAACATGTAACTAATATAAAAGAAGGTGTAGAAATGGCAATCCACTTTAAGGTGTGAAACGATGCACAGATCTGTGTCTATATACCTAATGGTTTCCAACAAAAAAAAAAATGAGCTAAAACCTTTTGTTTACAGATTGCCTCTGAACTCCCGGGGAGGCCATGCTAGGACAAAGATGATGCCGCTTCCTCCCATCTGCTGCTCTGATGGTTCAATGTACACCATTACCTCCTGAGATGGATACCGGAGATGAATAGGTGAATGCCATTATATACGAGCGCACACACACTGCCGGCCCTCTACATACAAAAACCACATCATCACTTACTACTCAGAGAAGGGACTTCGCTATGTTAACCTCACCTCAAAGCTTTGCACATAATATCGTCTCACCAACATTGTACAAAGCTATGGAATAGGGCAGCATTATTTACTGGGTAATGTTGGCCATGCATAAAGATAAAGAAGAATTCAGGAAATAATGAAAAAAAAAAAAAAAGTACACTTGCAAGGATTAAGTGCTGGTTTTGTCTATGGGAGTCAAATAAAACAGATTTTACTCACCTGATCCTTGGTCCCACTGGACCTCAGTGAGCTCCACTGAGGTCAAGTCTAAGGCAGGTCCATTTTCTTGCATTAGACGTGGAGGCTACTGGCCACTATATACTGAGCACCGCAGCCTGGACGTATCGCAACAATACTGTCGAGATCCACCCAGCTGCTTGAGTGACAGCTGGCTCTGCCTATCTAGAGGCACAGCCAGCTGTACCTGCCCCTCCCCTGTCCGTTCCACCAGTCAGTGCTGCAGGATCGGAACGGGGAGGGGGGGAAATCCCTGCAGGGAGCGGTGACCGACAGTCACCGCTCTCTGCGGGAACATGATCGAGAAGTGAGCGAGTGATGGAATGTGACGTCCTGATCAATAGAGCCGCCCCGTGACAGCTTCTTTGTCACAGATCGGCTCTAACTAAGTGGAGGAGTAGAAATCACTCATCTCATAGTTCTCTGTTAAGCGTTTTTGTTTTAGCCAATGGAAATCTAGATACTAGAAGGAGATTGTTAAAGGAGAACTATGGGGTAAGTGTTTTCCCCCACAGCTCTCCTAAGGGTCACAGGAGGACAAACTAGCGTCCTCCCGTGACCCAAAGCTCAGTATAATCGCGAGTTATAGCTCGCGCTATACTGGGTCCGCTGCAGCCAGGACGGATCCAGACATTACTGTCGAGATCCACCCAGCTGCATGATTGACAGCTGGCTCTGCCTATCTAGAGGCAGAGCCAGCTGTACCCACCCCATCCCCTGTCCGTTCCGCTAGTCAGGGCTGGAGGATCAGACAGAGGAGGAAGTGACAGGAGCCGTGAGTGATCGGAGAGGAGCCGTGAGTGACAGTCGCAGCTCTCTGCAGGGAGATGATCGAGAAGCAAGCGAGGGAGCGACGGTATGCGTTCGCTCCCTTCCCGATCTATTAAGCCGACGTGTGACAGTTTCATTGTCACACGTCGGTCGGACTATGAGGCTGAGTGAAAATCACTCATCTCATAGTTCTCCTGTAAGTCATTTTCAGGCGCTTCCATTGAAGTCTATGAGCTGAAGCAGAGACACCGGCACTCCAAATTTGCAAAATACGTCTATTTATTGACGTGCATCGTGGTAGAAAACAACGAACGTTTCGGGGTCACAAAGGATCCCCATCATCATTGTTTTCTACCACGATGCACGTCAATAGACGTATTTTGCAAATTTGGAGTGCCGGTGTCTCTGCTTCAGCTCATGATTGTTACGGCTGCACATCACCCAATTCTTGAAGGGATTTACGCGGTCAGGAGTGCGATGGGACCATGGACTATCCATTGAAGTCTATGACGCCGGCAAACCCCCATTCTGCTTCAAATATACTTCATGTTTAGATTGTAAGCCATCAGGGGCAGGGCCCTCCTTACCATCTTGTCTTGAATTGTATTGTAACTAATGTCTTCCTTATATTGTAAAGCGCTGCGCAAACTGTTGGCGCTATATAAATACTATGTAATAATAATAATGTAGCTTTTTGAACTACAAGCGTCTGAGCACTCATATGAACGTGCACAAATTCAAAGCATTGGATTTTGGCCGATGAACACGTTGGAGCATTGCGTTTCAAGCTACAAACCCGCTCAGGCGTGAATCAGAACTCAATTAGTTGTAGTAAAAAAAAAACATAAACCAGGAACAAATTATCCTGTATTATGACCCAAACAAAATGAGTTGTCTAAGGTTAACAGTGCACGGATAAACAGTCTTGTCGCACACCCCTAAAGCTGCCCACACACCTTACAATTTATCTGCAGATTTTCTGTGGTCAGATGGATGGTGCGTGGATGGAGGAATCTCCACCTGGGCCAATCTGTTGCACTTTTTCCATCTGACCACAGAAAATCTGCAGATAAATTGTAAGGTGTATAGGCACCTTTACCTTGTCGCACACCCCTTACCACGGCACGACACTGTGAATGGCTCTAGTGGCAGCTGGTAAAATCAATGTGATTTTCTAATTGAAAATCAAAGGTCATGCTCAGGGCTCGAAAAAATGTTAGGGTGTCTCACCGGTCACTAAAAAATGTCACCAGTCAGCATGATGGGACTATAGCATTGCAATTTATGTAACATTTTAGGGACAGATAGAGCTTTCTTTTGGTGGTATATAATCACCACTGGAGGGGGGGGCGGGTTCATTTTTTTATTATACAACAAAAAAAGTACCGTACATTTCGAAAAATAAAACGTTTTCCCTGCGTCATGTTAAAAAACATTTATTCTTACACATATTTTTGGTAAAATATAAAATATGGGGTCAGGTCGGGTAAATAGACACCAAACATGTCAAGCCTTAAAATTGTGCGCGCCCGCAAAATTGCGACGCTTTAAACGCTTTTACTGCTGGTTAGTTTAGTGTTTTTCAGTAATTAATGGCATCAGAATTATTGCTCACACTCCGATGTTCACGGTGATATGTAACATGTGCGGCACAATAGGCAATTGTCATTTTCACACGTAAGCACACCCGAGGCATGTTTGCGTGTGTATGTGGGGGGCGGGGGACTTAAAAAAATGTGTGTTTTTTTACGCTGAACTTTATTGCTATCACATGGGGGGATAACAAGCCCCCTATGTGATAGCCAATTTGAAGTGACAGGTCCACTTTATGGAGACATCAGGGGTCTCCATGTCACTTAGGGACCCCCAGAGAAGCTGATGAAGCAGAGGTCTGCTTCACCAGCTTCTCCCCAGCTTTTGAAGCTGGAGAGTGACACTGAATGCAGGAAGTGATGTAATATACATCACCTCCACTGGAAACAAGGCAAATATCAGAAGTGCAGCAACCCTCAAAATGATAAGCAATGCCCAGATGAAAAGCTATGAAACGGGCAAGTGTACTATGCTTCCATAGTTATTATTATCTTCAATCGTAATTGAAACATACCAGTAAAGTGACCACAAAGCTGTATCTTTTCAGCTACCCTTGTGCGTTTTATGCCGGCCGTACACTTTAAGATTTTCCATAATCAGCCCGCAGGCTGAAAAACAAATCCTTCGACTACCCCATCCTATCTGAGCAGCGTGGATGAAGGAAACTTCCTTGTTGGCTATTAGATATTTGACAGCTGGCGCACACTGGTGTCAGAATATCCAGATAGTGATTGCAGATGACAATTTTCCACCTGGCCCCCTTGACAAAAGTAGATTTAAAAAAATTTACTTTTTGGTGGTTCCGGAACGGCCACCCAAGGTTCAAATTTGAGACAATTCACCAGGAATGTGTGGCCAGCTTTATATCCCGGTCCCCCTACGTTCAGTGGCTCCTTCTATTGGTCCACACCTCATTACAGGAGATCAACATTCCTGGGGAGCACCTATTTTTCAGCAGACTTCTCTAAAGGAGAACTATGAGGTGAGTGCTTTTCACTCACCTCATAGTTCTAGCTGACCTGTGACAATGAGACTGTCACAGGTCGGCTCAGGAGGCGAGCGAACACATACCGTCGTCCGCTCACCTCTCGATCCTGTCACGGCTCTCTGCCGTGACAGGGGAGGGGCCGGATTCCCCCCTCTCCGCCAGCGCTGACTGGCGGAACGGACAGGGGGCGGGTACAGCTGGCTCTGCCTCTAGATAGGCAGAGCCAGCTGTCAGTCACACAGCTGGGCGGATCCCGGCACAATTGTCGGGATCCACTTCAGCGTCTCAGTATACCGCGAGCAGTAGCCTGTGGTCACTGGGTTTAGATCAACTCACACTACAGAGACATAAATGGCTATTCATCAGCTAATCTATACAAAGTCAAGCTATCCCTTAAGGGTTAGTTCACACCATAAGCAGTGCGCTCCGGTCTGATTCTGGACGGAACGCACTGCATCGGGGCCGACTCACTTTTATGCCGGGCTGGAGGGGGCGTGGCGGGCCATTTAAGTGAATGGCACCGTAGCCACGCCCTATGGCCGCAATGTGATCGCCCGCACGGGATCACAAAGCACATTGTGCCTGCAGTGCAGCCCGTGCGATCAAAATAGGGCTTGCAGCATGTTGATCACACCGCAGGCACAATGTGCTTTGTGATCCCGTGCGGGCGATCACATTGCGGCCATAGGGCGTGGCTAAGGTGCCATTCATTTCAATGGCCTGCCACGCGCCCTCCAGCCCGGCAAAAAAGTGAGCCGGCCGCAATGCGAGGCACTGCGTTCTGGCCAGAGTCAGACCAGAACGCACTGCTTATGGTGTGAACTAACCCTAAGGGCCCATTCACACCAGCGGACGCATGTAATGCTCTGTACAATACGAACTAAATAGTGCTACAGAGCTAAGGGCAGCACAGTGCCTTGCAGCACTGGGGTCCTCTTTTCAAATCTTGGTCAGGTGTTTACATGTTTTCCCTGTGCTTGTGTGGGTTTCCTCCCACATGTCAAAGAAGGTAAATTGGCCCTCGTATGTATGCATGTGAGATAGGGACCTTAGATTGTGAGCTCCTTGAGGGCAGGGACTGATGTGAATGTGCAATACGTAAAGCGCTGTGTAAAATTGTTGGCGCTATATAAATATCTATAATAATAAATGTTGTGTAGGGAGGGTACAATGCGTTATGACAACGCATTGCACAATTTACCTTTTTAACTTTATCAAAAAGTAATTTGATTAATCTCCATATACCGCAGTGTGTTGCAATGCGCTGTGCAAAAATATATCCGTCCTACTTTTTGTTTTGTTCAGCGCACACCGAGCTCCGTCACACTCAGCAACACGGAGCCGACTCATCAGTCATAGCGCAGACTGCTTTGTCTATGTGATGGGCAATGATGATGTGAATGGAGACTAATTTCACCTCTTTGGGTTCAGTTATTTTTTTGCACGAACCAGGAAAATATTGGACTATCAGTACTAGTCGAGCTGATGTCAGATGGGCGCCTCTGCCGCTTGTGCTCTTGATGCATTATAATCTCTAAGAGGCCTCCTGTCTGTCCCTATGGAATGGCTCCATCTGTAGCCGAGGCAGCAAGATTCAGCAGCGTTCGGCCAAGCGACATCTTGTGCATCTGGCTATAGAGGAAGTGATTGTAGATCGACAGACAGGCCGCCTCCAAGAGATCCCACCGCTGGCCATTGGTCTCCAGTGGCAGAATCACCCATCGGCCTACAAATAAAAGTGATAGACATGAATGAGGCTCATCAAATATAAATGATGATCTGAGCAGTATGAATGTTATATTATTGTCCCCCCCCCATGTACCATAGATGGGCAGCCCATGCAGGTTGATTGGAGGAGCACAATACAAGGACTGCATCCTCCATCACAATGAATGAATGGGGGAGGCTGATCGCCTTCTAGTGGGAGGATCATCACTGCCATCACCCATCTTCCTGATAATCCATACAGAACCCCCACCCCCAGGCACTGAGATTTATCCTATACATGCCTTCCATCGCCACCTATACAGACACATTGTACAGGGCCAAGGCACGGAGTACACAATGGCCAGCTCTGCTCCCAGCCTTCGGATGGGGTGAAGGTGTTCCGATCACTCATCCGAGCGATTACACGATCACCACCCCCCATACATACTATAATGATAGCACAGACCACACAGCGAGCCTCGATTACTGCCGGCCCGGCACAGAGGGCTCCCTGAGGCCTGTGCGTCACCTCCTGCCGCACCGAGCAGGCACCAGACTCAGCACAGGGACGCCTTCCTCCCGTCTCCGCTCTGTCATGGCTTCTCACCTGGGGCTCACTGCGCCGACACCGCCAACAATTCCGACCGGGCAGCTTCCGCCGGCAGCAGCGTGAATGGCGGTTAGTAGCGGGGGAGCTGCTGGAGTGGAGTGAGTTCAGGGACGGAAGTGATGTCAGGAGACGATAGGAAGTGGGCGGGGCTAGGTTTGGATCACACAGAGTGGAGGCGTGTGGGCTGTGCGATGAGAGGGAGTGACAATGGCTGACTGCTAGGAAGGGCTTGTGCCGATTATAATGGCGTGCACTGGTCTCTGTGCCGATTATAATGGCGTGCATTGGTCTCTGTGCCGATTATAATGGCGTGCATTGGTCTCTGTGCCGGCTATAATGGTGTGTACTGTTCTCTGTGCCCAGTATAATGGGGTGCACTAGTCTCTGTGCCCAGTATAATGGGGTGCACTAGTCTCTGTGCCGAGTATAATGGTGTGCACTGGGCTCTGTGCCGAGTATAATGGTGTGTACTGGGTTTTGTGCCGAGTATAATGGTGTGCACTGGGCTCTGTGCCGAGTATAATGGTGTGCGCTGGGCTCTCTGTCCCAGTATAATGGTGTGCACTGGATTCTGTGCTGGATGTATGTGGGTATAATGGGGTGCATTCAGTTTTGTGCTGGCTCTAATAGAGAGTATAGTGAGAAGTGTGCTGGGTATAATGGAGTGTATTGGGCTCTGTACTGCATGCAGTGGAAGTACAGTGAGGTGTGTAATAGGGTGCAGTGAGCTCTGTGCTGGATGTAGTGGAAGTACAGGGAGGTTTGTATTGGGGTGCAGTGAGCTCTGTGCTGGATGTAGTGGAAGTACAGGGAGGTTTGTATTGGGGTGCAGTGAGCTCTGTGCTGGATGTAGTGGAAGTACAGTGAGGTGTGTAATGGGTTGCAGTGAGCTCTGTGCTGGATGTAGTGGAAGTACAGGGAGGTTTGTGTTGGGGTGCGGTGAGCTCTGTGCTGGGTTTATTGGGGTGCAGTGAGCTGTGTGCTGGATGTAGTGGAAGTACAGGAATGTGTGTGCTGGGTTTCATAGGGTGCAGTGAGCTCTGTGTGCTGGATGTTAAGTACAGTGCTAGATGTAGGTGGAGTACAGTGAGGTGTGTGCTGGGTTTAATGGGGAGCATTGGGCTCTGTACTGAATGTAAGGAGAGTACAGTTAAATGTGTAATGGGGTGCAGGGACCTCTGTGCTGCATGTAGGGAAGTATACTGGGTTCAGTTGCTATCTGTGCCCAGTGTAATCTGTGAAATGTCATGTGTTATAGTCCATGGTCCTCAGATGTCCCTCTTTTGGCAGGAAATCCCACTAACACTCATGTACAGGTGAAACTCGAATAATTAGAATATCGTGCAAAGTTCATTTATTTCACTAATGCAACTTAAAAGGTGAAACTAATATATGAGATAGACTCATTACATGCAAAGCAAGATAATTCAAGCCGTGATTTGTCATCATTGTGATGATTATGGCTTACAGCTCATGAAAACCCCAAGAACCCCAAATCCACAACCTCAAAAAAGTAGATTATTACATGCAATCAATAAAACAAGGATTGTACATAGAACAATATCGGACCTCTGAAAAGTACAAGCATGCATATGTACCTGGTACTTGGTTTGGGCCCCTTTTGCAGCACTTACTGCAATTACTTTTGCACGCTATTCTAATTATTCGAGTTTCACCTGTATGTACCTGTATATCTGACATCTGAACAGGAAAATATACTATTTAAAACAAACTTGTCAGAAAACCCCCAGCTCCCCAATTGGTATTGGGTACCCTCCAGTGGCTACATTTACAGTCAATGGTTCTGTCCACCCTCTGGTTTGGCTTTGTCCCTTTGCCCAATGAGTGTAAGGTGGTGGAGTCTCTCAAAAGCCCAACCCGCTGACCCACTTATACCCCCCTTCACCTTACTTCCCATTGTCCACATGCTATGTATGTCCCTTCGCAGGTGTTATCGGAGCTTGCACAAAGTTAATAGCTTTCTCAGGTCCCATTATTCACACTTGACAATTGGCTGCTCATCCCCTAGCAATGCATCTTAGGAGGAGGCCATATTCTTCCCTTCTAACCAGAGTAGTTGCGCTAGGATCTAGTGTTACAGAAATTAACCAGCTGCAGAAATATCTCTCAACGTGATCAAATGTGGGCCGGTGTGCTGCGCTTGGTTGTGTGTGGTTCACTTATTAATTATCTATAAATGGTTGAAAATGTGAGGTTCCGCAAACTTCATACACATAATAAACTTAATCCGGTGCCAGTGGTCAGATCCTTATATTGGCTCTATACTTGAATACATCATAAAAAACGTGAATAATAAATGTGTGATTTAAATGGGTGATGAGTGATTCTAAGTGTAAAAAATTGAATAAATATATATGTTGTCATGTGAAAGGAGTTATACTATAAGACGATGAGTGTATAAGAATCTATAAAATCTGGTTAAAACGAGTGAATTGATTCCGTCTGACGTTCAATGATGCTAATCACTTGTTTAAACAGCCAAAGCTACAAGACAGTGTACAAAAAATCCTTATAAACCACATCTACTGATAAAAGAGTGAATATAATCATGCATATATAAAAATATATGAAATATATATAAAAAGGGGGGTTCTGAACAACAAGAATCTAATATCCTCCAAACGGCGTCGGAGATCCAGGGGATGAAAAAAGAAAGAAAAAAGAACTCAAGAAAAGAGGGGATGTGCTCCCTCTATATTCCAAAGTGCGTTTTAGGTGTAAAGAAATGGCATAAACTTCCTAATCCTGAGGCCACTTTGTATCACAGTGTCTATACATCAACAGTATCTTTATGTTGACCAGGTTCTACAAAGAAACAAGGTCTTAGGATCAAAGGGCAAAGGAGTTCAAGAAGCAAAAATCATACGAATGATACCAAGTGTCTTTTACTTGTGGTTCCGTCGGTGAGTCCGCAGAGGGAAGACACACTTCTATAATAGTCTCTCTCCCCTCTCCTGCCGTTGGCCTGCACTTTCCTCTCAGCGGCGGTATTTGGACAGCCTCTAGTTGTGGATGGGAGACCCTCCGGAGAGATCAGCCAGGAAGACGGGGGGGAAGCAAACCATAGAGGAAAAGCAGAATTAAGTGCAGATGCAAGATCCTTTATTTCAAAAGTATTAAAATGATTGCACTTACAAAACTTCCGTTAGTAAACAGCATATGAAATCTGTGTGGAGGATATTCCCAGGGTGTCAGCGAGGAAACGAAGCACTCCCTTTACGCGTTTCGTCCTACAGACTTTTTCAAAAAAGGTATATTCTTCCCTATACCTGTAAGAACCAGCAATTTATATAGACTTAGAGGAGTGGGGGGATGGGTGGACTTTCAGGAAATTGTCACTTTACCCCGAATAGGCAGAGGGACAGTCTCTTTACAATATCTGTACTTGGGGGTATTGGGAAATATTTGACAGCCCCACATGCCCTTCCATAATGTATTGCTCAGGGCCTGAGCAGCCATTCACATGGGTACTGTCACATCAGTACAGACACTACTGGTCATTGTTGCTGTTTGTTAGCCTTTCAGGGGCAGTGGTGAAGGTGGCATGTATAGGAACAGTAAGCTAGACAATGGGAAAATTGTGAGTGCAGATGCATTTTATAAATAACTGCAGACCTGTCAGGTCACCCAGAAAATCTGGCAGTCATCCATGTTTTGCAACCCCTCAACCGCATACCCAATCAGTAGGGCTGATCCCCTTTATTTGCCCCATGATTTTATGTCAGCAAATTTATAATCTGAAGTGTATCCAACTCCAACCAATCATTAGTCTTTAGCCCATCTCTTCTCTCTCCTCTTGGTTCATGTGAATCACTACTGGTGTTATGTGGCTGAGTGGTGTCAGAGAAGTGGAGTGCCAGCTAGTCATCCTGGTATGGAGAAGCCACAAGAATGCTGTGCCAGAAAATCCCCTGGGGTGTTGTGCCAGAGGGAGGTCTTGCTGGCGTGAACCTTCCCATTAAAATTCTTGCAGTCAGTCCTGCTGTATCATATGCATGTGGCTGAGGTTCCCCTGTATTCGAATACTAGGTGAATGATACTACTCGCTAATATCTCTGTGTGTGAATTTATAAATAGAGTTGAAAAAATAAAACATTTAATCAATACATTTGTAAGTATTGTATTCTGAGACTTTTAGTTCTATGGAGATTGGAGACAAGACATGTATAGTATGCTGGGCATAAGGAAAATGGGAACTATTGTATACCACTAAGGTCTTTTCCCAAAAACATTTTGCACAACACTCTTTGCAATTCTTCTTTTGCTAAGTACAAGGCACAGCACATGCAGTCTCCAGCTTGGCTTATTCTCATCATTCAGACAATAAAGCCTGGTGCCAGGAACAAGGAGACTCCTGGGTGCATGTGAAGGAGTTACATTGGCAGTAGTCATTCAATGACCAGGGAGGACCAGGAAGAAGCAATGAGGGAGATGATGGGAAGGAGCAAAAATTGTAGCCCTGACCTGTCACTGCTGGAGGAGGGCATACTACTCAGGCCCGCTGCTACCGCAAGGCAAGTCAGGCGGCCGCCTGAGGGCGCGGCAGGGTGAGGATCCCGACACGTGGGGCACTTCAGGCAGTCGCCGGCCAGCTAAATTAGGACCCCACCTGGAGCTCCTCCCACCGGACCAGCGCTGACTCGCCGCTGCTCTCCCGCGCCGAAGGTAAGTGAAAAAAAAAAACCATAGCGCAAACATCGGTGCATTTTGACAAGTACAAGTACTTGTCAAAATGCCCTGTTTTTACAGGGGGTCGGGGCGCAAAAATGCACCTTGCCTGTGTAGGCAAGAATCCTAGCACCGGCCCTGATACTACTGACAGGTAAATATAAGTAATTGCACCATAATGTACAAGTATGCTGTGAATACTTCCACATTATGTCAAAAGCCCACTCACCATAATGCAGCTTCAGTTTACAAAGAGAGGCAAGTGTAGTGTGCTGGGATATGTAGTTCTATAGGAGTAAAAGACATCAGCTGAGTATTCTGTGCTGAGGATAATTGTGAATTTTAGTAAGATGTTTAAGGAGAGTAGGAAGAGGAACTGCATGAGGTGGTAATAAAATAACAGTTTAGGCTCAATTCACAAAACTAGCATACTGAAAGTGTCATCATTTTCGGCGGTGAGGGATAATAAGATGTGAAAAGAGAGGTCATGGCAAACACATGCGTTATGGCTTAGTGAATGAAGTCGTTTGATGATATAACATAACCATTCATGAGAAAATGAGGATCTGAACAGTTAAAACGCCCCAAACAGATTCCCCACCTAAAGCAATATTTCTGTTTGTGAATTGAACATCTTCAGGAGAAAACGATCATGAGATAAAGTAGAGAATGGGGTTAAAATAACTCATCCATGTTAGTGAATTGAGTCTAACACATCATGCTGCATAAGCTTTCCTTATTGCACTGCAGCAGCAAACTATGTCACTGAGCAACCGCACATTATACTGTGTCAGGCCATTAGAGCAAATGGTCATAGGAACATATCACACTGTAATAATCAGTTACAATGATGAGCAACAGCATATGTCACCCAGCAACACCATATTGTGCTATTATTTGCAACATCAGATGTCCCCTCACTGGTGGTTAGTGGGAGAAGGGCCACCTTACACGCAGTGCAGTGGGTTTTAC
>NW_017307250.1:652081-659537 GCF_000935625.1 Nanorana parkeri
GGAGTTTATCAAAGCAATTGTGACAGTTTCAGCCTCTTAGATAATTTTTTTATGTGCAAATCTGTTTAGCTTCTCCTTTAACATGTGCACCTGTTTTGACCAGAGCTTGCACTATTTTTCCGATTGCGCGTGTTTTGCGCAAGTTCGCAACTATTTTTACGTCTGCACTTGTCCTGCGGCTGTCTGAAACTGGATCACCACTTCACAAAACAATCGCTACTTAGGAAGTCCCCATGACCACTTCTTCAAGAAGCGACAGTTAAGCTTTTTGCCCGTAGTCAGGAGTCTTCTTTCCTGGAGTCTTATTTAATCTCGTATATGGACATCATTATACTAGCATCATAAATCTGGCGCAAATATATCTAATGCGACCATATGCAAGTTCAAACACTCACAAATGTTATGATAAATTCCCCCCCTATTGTGCTGGAAGGTGTCCCCCTTCTCATCTTAGAAAGTTGGGAGATATGTCTAAGGCCTTATGCACATGGGCCGGCTGTGTTAAACTCAAGAGAAGATATCTGAAAGTATAAACAACCTTTATGCTTCCCAGATCACTTTTTCCTGTGTTTAGCTGTTCCTGGGCTTAGTCATGTTTAGACGCATTAGCTGTGTATAACCCGGCTAAACGGTCCTGGAATGCAGAAGATTCTTGTCTGTGTAAACTGAGCTAGACTGAATACACCTAGATGCTGCTAAATGAATGTCTAGGTGTGTATTCAGCCACAGCAAAGCATTACATGCTTCCAGGTGCGTGAGAAATGAGCTTCAAATGCACCAGGATGTGTATTTTTATTGGCATTTACGAGAGGCCACTGTGCACCTACACTGGTGACAAATTTCCTCCTAATGGCATTTTGGTAGGACCTTGCTGTTCCATAAACTCAAAGGTTTAAAGAGGCCACTTGCTGAAAAAAGGAAACATTACTGAACTGGGGGGTGATGCTCATTTAAATGTATTCCTTAATAGCCACACAGTGTATACATCTACTTTGTGTGCACTAGATGTTTTTGTCTTACCTTTACCTTGTAAGAGTGACAGTAACATCATCACTGTGTTGTATATACCCTGTGCAGAGAGCAGAGCTGTGGGAGGGACCCAGCTGTCCCCACCCACTACAAGATGCCTGCAGAAAAATACAGGAGGGGGTGGAGACAAGACCAGTCACCCTGCGCAAGGAGCAAGAGCAGCAGGAACCGGTCTTTATTACAGGGGGCTCATACACAAAGGAAATGTTCACACTGGATTACTGCACAGATCTGGAAGAAACACACAAAGTACTCCAAGATTCAAGTAAGAATAGACACAACTCTTGTATTTAGACCATATTTGCTTTTTTCTGGAGTTCAGTTTTAAAGAGGCTGCAGATGATCAGCAGCACAGCGCGTTAGTATACTAAGGGGTGGAAGCGCTTCTCTTGGCAGTAGCACCACTAGATGGCACTAAGGAACATAGGAATTGTATATGCTCTTCATCGCCATCTAGGGATGCCCCGCCCAGCGTATAGCATATAAATCAGCCCCTTTTATCTGAGACACAGAGCTGAGAGCGTAGGGGCTGGGACAGCAGAGTGGGCGGGGACATAAGCTGTGTACCCCCTCCCCTTAGGTTAGCCTGTGCTGATATGTAGATATCAGCAGTGCTTTGAAAAAGAAAAAAAAAAACTACAAAGGGGGTTATGGGGACCGTTCACGCTGCTTAAGTCAGCTGAGGAGAGAGGTCCCCCTCTAAAAGAAGTTGTTTGTGTTACTAGTGTGAAAAAGCACAAAGTGTTTACACTGAGAAGAAGAATCTGTTGCTGAACAGAATACATTTATTAAATAGAAAAGAAACCTTTCCTCGTGCAGCAGGGGGTTAAAATGCTGTGACATGTAGTTCTTCATAGAACCAGGGAGGGGGAGGGGCAAGATGTAATTGGAGCCGGTTGGTGCTTAATGCAAATACTTTGGTATTTGTCATGTCTTTGGTCACATGACATTAAAAGCAGAAACTTATTCTGGGGCTAAAGCTTCCGCTGGTCAAAGCCGGCCCTGTACCGCTCGATGAAAACACGAATGTCTGCGGAAATGACCGGTAATTAAATTCTTTTTAAACTGAAATAAATGGAATGATAACATGATATCAGTGATAAATGGCAATAGATTGGGGCACTCCTGCTGTCTAAGCAAAGCCAACGGTAAAACAATTCCCAGTCAAATACCCCGAAAACCGCCCAGTTGTGTAACACCGCACACGTCTGTAAATCCTCATTGAAAGGCATTGTGTATTTGCCATGAAAAAGACCCTCCGGAGGTGGTGACAAAGCAGGTCTAGTGACTGCACAGCCACCCCACACTGCCATGCCAATCATTCTTGAAGAGGGAGCCGACCAACTCACATCTCCTTATAAGGAAAAATGAAAAAGAAAAAAGAATGAAAAAGGAAAATAAATTAAAAATAAAGTTTTTTTTTTTAAATTTTTACTTTTTTGAGCCTAGCAAGGGTTCCTTTTTAATTGCACTCAAGTGTCCTTTAGTAGGCACGGTGCAGGGATGGCTCTTTCATTGGGAGGAGTGGCCCCACATTTTTCCATTCCTAATGTTATCGCCGCCTTGTCACGGTGGAATGGCTTGTGTGCCCAGTTGACCCTTGGACCTATGCTGGTAGGAGTCTTTGCTCCTGGGCAGGGACATCCCAGCTAGACCAGACTAAAGGTGATGGGCCAAACTAAGAGCGATAACCTAAGTCTCCGGGGAAGGTGGGTAGCATAATGTTACAATCTAATGCTGTAATACTCACAGTTTGTCTATCTAGGGCCCCTACATCTCTCATAACTGCCGGATGAATCTACAGCAGAGAACATTCATTCTGGAAAAAAAATCTCCTGTTTTGTGTGTACGATGATGCTGAGCCAATACAGCCCAAAAGATTGGGAAACAATCAGATGTTTATGATTAAAAATACAGATACTGGCAAGTCCTAACATATAATGGTTCCCCAGTCTTATCAAATGTATTGGCTCACCTGTAACAGACTAAGCTATCCAGTAAAAGTGGCAGTTGGAGAAGTCATTGGAAGAAACTAGGGTTATACAGATACCAAATACAGTACTCGGTACAAGTACGAGTACATGTACCGATACTTTTGAGCTCCAAGACTAGACTAGAGAAAAATTAAAACATTAGGAGGCAGCTGTCATTTGTAAGGAGCACACAGAGCTCCTGGGATTTGTACATCTCTGTTTTAATGTACGATTTTGTTTTTATAAATAAATTGATGCACAGATACCAGTTTTGCGAGTACGAGTACTGGTACTTGCCGAGTACTTACAAGTACGAGTACTGATACATTTTTGTTTATTGTCATGTGACAGTTTTTCTAAAACAATACAGACTAATGATTTCAGGACAGTGGTGGAGCTAACAGAGCCAGGTCCCAGCTGCAACTGCTGCAACCCTGGTAGTTCTCATGAAAATGCCAAGTATCTGTACTGGTACTCGAAAAGTATCTGTGCATCCCTAGAAGAAACCATATCACACTAGAAGGATGTTCCTATAATGTCAAGCTTTTAATTACTATTTGCTTTCACCCTTTTTCCAAAAGAAAAACATAAACTGGTGTTTGCTTAAAAAATTATTATCTGGAGTTGGTCTTTAATTTGTTTCTAGCAGATCATTGGCAGATCAGAGTCCTACTATATATTCTGTGGGGATTAGCTCCAAACGGTAACACATTAAGGACGCATCCACTCGCTGAAATCTTCATTTAAGGCCTGGTTCACACCTGGGCGTTTTACAGCGTGTTCCTATGAAAATTCACAAAACAAAAGAAATCACCCTCGCCCGGGGTTCTTTAGCGTCTCTTGGCACCTGCCCATCCAGCCTCCCGGCTTTACACTTGCAGCACTGCTGCTCCAGCCTCAGACCTCAGGCCACTGTTTGTTCCTCCAGACAGCCTCAGCCATATGTTCACCTGCACCCTGGGGTTTTCTCAATCCGCAGCACCCTGCTGCACTGGACTCCACTCTGACTCCTGGGTGGAGCTTTCCTTTCTCCCAGGTGGAGCCTTGAACCCTTCCCAACACCTTTATTTTAAAGGCTGTGCACACCTGTGCCATCAGCATGCGCTGGCCACTCTAATTCTGGACATAGGAATGGAGATAAGACAGTGGCATTGCCACGCACTACCACAATTTATATAAAAGAACATCTGGGTAGCAGTGACCATAATATGATTTCATTTAACTTAAGTTGTAAACAACATGCACATACTGGAAATATAAAAAAATTCCTCATTTAACGACCTAACTGTTTACCGACTGCTCGGACTTACGACCGGGGGTGTGTTTTCAGACTTACGACGGAATTCGGACTTGCGACCACGCGGCGCGCAGTTCAGACATAGGAGCATGAGCGGCATTGTCGCTTCTTCTACAGTACTGTACAGTGCGGCCTATGGTGACTTCTACTGCTACACTGCGACATTGATTCTGGGTGAGTACTATGCAGCATACTGTCTACAGTACAGTACTGTATGGATAGTACAGTACTGTATATTTGCAACACTACAGTACTGTATATGCCTGGTGTGCCAGCCATTCCAGCCACCTTGCTGTTTCTCTGATGTGCAGCCCAGGCGGTACCTGTAGTGTGACAATGTACAGTACTTCTTCTTCTTTTTCTTAAAGAGTAGTGTTGGGCGATCTGGGTACCTTATTCCATACTGTATTGTTTATTTTGTACCCCTTAGTACAAGATGTCATCAAAACGGAAGAGTTCACCAGGAAAAAGCAGCAAAAAACAAAGGAAAGCTATTGATCTTGACATGAAAGTGAAGATCATAAATGACTATGAAGCTGGTAAAAAAGTTAATGCAATAGCACAGGACGTGAATCTGGCACATTCAACCATTTCAACCATCCTGAAGGACAAAGACAGAGTGAGGGAGGCAGTGAAAACATCAACAGGTTTTAAAGCCATAATAACTAGGCAGCGGAATGGCCTCATCCATGACATGGAAAAATTATTGGCGATCTGGTTTGATGACCAAATACAAAAAAGAATGCCAATTAGTCTTTTTAATAATTCAAGCCAAGGCACTCAGTATCTTCAAGACTTTGAAGGCACGTGAAGGTGAAGAGTTCACCACTGAAAACTTTGACAGCAAGTCATGCATGGTTTCAGAGGTTTTGTCACAGATTTAACCTGCATAATCGGAGTGTCAGTGGTGAGGCGGCAAGTGCAGATGTAGAAGCAGCAGAAAAATGTCTTGACCAATTTGATAAAATCATAGAGAAAGGCGGTTACTGTCCAGAACAAATCTTTAATGTGGATGAAACCGGACTTTTTTGGAAGAAAATGCCTGAGAGGTCCTACATACACAAAGAAGCTAAAACAATGCCTGGCTTCAAGGCTTTTAAGGACAGGGTCACATTGTTGTTGGGAGGAAATGTTACTGGGTTCAAGTTGAAGCCTTTACTCATCTATCGGTCTGAGAACCCACGTGCATTGAAGAACGTTAGTAAGCACACATTGCCCGTTTATTATCGAGCAAACAACAAGGCATGGATGACGCAAGCTTTATTTGCAGATTGGTTCAATAACTGCTTTACACCCTCGGTGAAGCATTACTATCTAGAAAAGGGCGTTCCCTTTAAAATCATCCTTCTGCTTGATAATGCCCCAGGCCACCCCCAGCATCTTGATGATCTACACCCAGATGGAAAGGTAGTGTATCTGCCTAAAAACACGACTGCTATCCTTCAGCCAATGGACCAGGGGGCTATAGCTACATTCAAAGCATACAATTTGCGCACAACTTTTTCCAAAGCTGTAGCAACAACAGAAAACAATGAAGTAACCCTTCGTGATTTCTGGAAATCATACAACATTTTAGAGTGCATTAAGAACATTGCATCAGCTTGGGAAAAACCATTTCTTTGCTCTGAATATTGTAATGTACATATTATACTGTACTGTATACAATTCCTCGTTTAGCGACCGATTCGTTTAACGACCTAGTCGTAGGAACGGAACTCGGTCGCTAAACGAGGAATGCCTGTACTTAACTTCAGGAGAGCAAATATTTCTAAGCTGAGGGCTGCTCTTGAAGACTTAAACTGGGAGGGAATATTTTCATAAAAAAAAAAAATGGGAATGTTTCAAAACAATTGTTTGCAACCGTACAGCAAAATATATTCCAGTAAGCAATAAGTTTAAAAGGCTAAAAGTAAAACCCATGTGGCTGACATCCAAAAGTTAAGAAATCCATAAACGATAAGAAAAGGGCGTTTAAACAATATAAAAATGAAGGAACACTGTCGTCATTTGAAAGCTACAAAGAATATAACAAAATATGTAATAAGGAAATAAAGCCTGCAAAAATTCAAAATGTAGGCCCCTTAAAAGATAACTCAGAGTTGGTAACTGCGGACAAAATTAAGGTTAATCTATTAAATACTTTCTTCAGCTCTGTGCACACCAAGGAACGCGAAGTCCATAATGGGGATGACAGCGCCATAGCCTCTACTGAACCACAATGGCTGACTATTCATATGGTCCAGAAACAGTTAGACAAAAATAAGATGAACAAAGCACCTGGACCAGATGGCTTACACCCACGTGTCCTCAAAGAATTGAGCTGTGTAATTTCAAAGCCATTGTATCTAATTTTTAGAGACTCTCTAAAGACTGGCTTGGTACCGATGGATTGGCGCAAGGCCTATGTGGTGCCTATATTTAAAAAGGATCAAAGTATTTACCAAGTAATTACAGACCTGTAAGTTTAACTTCAATAGTTGGGAAGATACTTGAAAGTTTGATATAGGATCACATGCAATTGTTTTTGCTTGAAAATAATATCATAAGCAATAGTCAGCACAGATTCACAAAAGACAGAAGTTGTCAAACAAACCTACTTCTTTTTATGAGGAAGTGAGTAATACATTGGACAGAGGAATGGCTGTGGATATCGAAGACTTGGACTCTGCAAAAGCGTTTGACACAGTTCCCCACAGGCAGCTAATGTATAAGTTAAGGTCAGTAGATATAAAGTATTACATCTGGGGGCGCATGCGCGAAGCCGCCGATGGAGGTCGCCTTCTGGGACGGCTCCGCAGCTCGCCCGGGCAACGGTAAATACAGCACGGAGCCTCCCGCTCCCCAACCCTCTCACCCCCCGTACCTGTCAACGGACACATTGCGGCATCTGAACATGTCGTCCTCGGGCACCAGAAATCCCATCAAAGGGAAACAACAGCCCATCACTGAGGCGATGGCTCGGGCCTCCTCCAAGATGGCGCCGGCAGCCCGCACTGTTCTTCCACAGAACCGCCCGACCTCGGCATCCAGCAGTGACATAGAGGAAGGGGGCCGTGACAGTCAGAATGGAGATTGCCCTCGTCACAGATCACAAACAGCTCTCCTGCAGCGCTTCAATGTTATGCTGCAAAAGGCTCTTCAGTCCACCTCAAAGCAG
>NW_017307250.1:664822-666064 GCF_000935625.1 Nanorana parkeri
CTATCACCTTGAGGTGAGTCATAGGATGTACAACATCCCCTGGTATGATTATAATCTAATAAAAACTATATGTAAAAAAGTATTACATCTATAATTCGATAGAAAACTGGCTTGAAGACCGTATTCAGAGAGTGGTGATCAATGATTCATACTCTGAATGGTCTGAGGTTGTTATTGGTGTTCCCCAAGGTTCAGTGTTAGGCCCCTTACTGTTTAATCTTTTTATAAATGACAGAGTTGGGGATTAGTACTATTTCTGTGTTTGCAGATGACACCAAGTTATGTAGTGGAATACAGTCCTTACAGGATGTCTCCAACCTACAAGCAGATCTGAATGCACTGTGTGATTAGGCATCTATTTGGCAAATGAGGTTCAATGTTGATAAATGTAAAGTTATGGACTTGGGGACTAAAAACATGCATGCACCATACACTCTAGGGGGAGTATGTTTGGGGGAGTCAATGATGGAGTATTCTGGTAGATCATAGACTGAATGCAATGTCAAGCTGCAGTTTCTAAAGCAAGCAAAATACTTTCTTGTATTAAAGTAGGATTGTCCCGATACCAATACTAGTATCGGTATCGGGGCAGATACAGGGGCATTTTCACGAGTACTTGTACTTGTGAAAATGCCCCGATACATAGAGCCGATACTGGCCCTTTAAAAAATTTCAAATAGCTTTGGCTGCCAGAGAGGAAAGACAGGCAGAAGGCAGCGCGTGGGAAGCCATTGACCCACATAGCCCCTCCCCTGAAATGCACTCTCCACCAATTGCAGCCTCCCTCTCTGCTCTGACCTCTCTGGACGGAAGTGTGATGGCGGACGGGTGCTGAGTGTTCTGTGCGATGGAACTCTGTGGACTGTACTGTGCAGTGCATCCATGCCGGGGAAGAGTGATAGCCAGGAGATAGATCCGGTGTTCGGCTGTTGCAAGTTCGGGTGTCGGAAGTGTGACAGCGTGGTGGGCGGTGAGTGTTCTGTTTGTGGACTGTACTGTGCAGTGCAGTGTGGAAGTTCCGGGGAAGAGCGAGGGCTGGGAGATAGATCCTGTGTTCGGGTGTATGAAGAGTGTCTACTGTGAGTGACAAACTTATTGTTTACCTGTGTATGGCACAATCACAAAAAGAAGGGGGCATTGCAGTTGGCACCCTTAGGGCTTGTTCACACCAACTGCGGGGCATTCCAGGGTGAACACACCACAATCCCTCACAAAACCTCCCCCTGCGTTCTAGGGAGGGGG
>NW_017307250.1:666519-669363 GCF_000935625.1 Nanorana parkeri
CGTTCCACTACAAACGCAAAAAATAGAGCAGGCAGCATTTTTTAGTGTTTGCAGTGGAACGGAACGCAGGCAAAGTTTTGCCACGTGTCAGATCGCACTGCTTGGTGCGTGGAAGCGGTGCCATTTAATTTAATGCACCACCACGTCCCCTCCCACTCAGAACGCAGGGGGAAGTTTTGTGAGGGATTGTGGTGTGTTCCAGCAGCTACCGCTCTGTTTTTGAACAACCCTTACTATTGAAAATGCTGTATAGAATCTACTTGTACCTATGCAGGAGAACAGCCTAGGTCTGCCATTCTCAACTAGGAATCCTCTAGCGGTTGCGTGGGGTTCCATGAGCTGCTGCTGATTAACCTCCTGCTGGATGGTGCCTGGCTAGTTCCAGGAACAACCATTAATGCAAAGGTCATTCTTCCCACTGGACCCCTGCACACAGCCCTGGTGAGACCTGCACACAGCTCTGGTGAGAAACTTCCCTAAAATCATCAGTCTGTATTGTTTTAGAAAAAATGTCACATGTCTCTTTAAGAAAAAGTATCGGTAATTGGTATCAGCAAGTACCAGAGGGCAAGTCTTTCTTTGTTTATACCTGTCCTGGACAATCCCATAGAGAAGGGTAGGGAGTAGTATGCTGACTGCTGGAGCAGGGGTAAGGAAATATAGATCTTGGTAAGGGGGGTCCATTCAGTGGCATCACAAGCGGAAGGCGGGGGGGGTGGCACCCGGGTGCCACCATTGGAGGGGTGACACCAAAATGACTGGCAGTCATTTTGGTGTCACCCCCTATGAAAAGTCGGGCACTCGGTCATGGACAGAGAGCCCGACAGTGTCAGGAGAGAGGAGGGGACCCGGCGGCATACCTCATCCCGCCGGGTGAACGTCCCCTCCTTTCTCTGCCGACGTCCATCACTAAGCTGACCGCGCATACGCGATTACTTGATCACCCATGCACGTGATGACGTCACGGCGGGGTGACAACCGGTCTCGGCTCCTGGTGACACCCAGCCTCGGGATGCCCCTGGTTCCGCTAGGGGGACATTGTATGGCGGTTGGATAGTTGGTATGTGTTGGTGACTGTCATAAGGATATGGGGACTGTGTTGGTGGTGGGAGTGGTTGGTGGTGGTTGCTCTGTTTGCACTGGTTGAGCTCAAACACTGGGTCCAGGAGGTGGGATGGAGGGTGAATGCACTGTGTGATTAGGCATCTATTTGGCAAATGAGGTTCAATGTTGATAAATGTAAAGTTATGGACTTGGGGACTAAAAACATGCATGCGCCATACACTCTAGGGGGAGTATGTTTGGGGGAGTCAATGATGGAGTATTCTGGTAGATCATAGACTGAATGCAATGTCAAGCTGCAGTTTCTAAAGCAAGCAAAATACTTTCTTGTATTAAAGTAGGATTGTCCCGATACCAATACTAGTATCGGTATCGGGGCAGATACAGGGGCATTTTCACGAGTACTTGTACTTGTGAAAATGCCCCGATACATAGAGCCGATACTGGCCCTTTAAAAAAATTTCAAATAGCTTTGGCTGCCAGAGAGGAAAGACAGGCAGAAGGCAGCGCGTGGGAAGCCATTGACCCACATAGCCCCTCCCCTGAAATGCACTCTCCACCAATTGCAGCCTCCCTCTCTGCTCTGACCTCTCTGGACGGAAGTGTGATGGCGGACGGGTGCTGAGTGTTCTGTGCGATGGAACTCTGTGGACTGTACTGTGCAGTGCATCCATGCCGGGGAAGAGTGATAGCCAGGAGATAGATCCGGTGTTCGGCTGTTGCAAGTTCGGGTGTCGGAAGTGGAGGAAGTCTGAGGTATAAACGAGGAGATATAGTTTGTCACCATTAAAGATCACCCCTATTGGCAACAGGTCATAAGCCAAAGTTACTTTTAAAAATTGTAACCAGCATGCTGATGCACGTCCGCATTTCGATGACTGGTACTAGAAACTGAAGCTCTCTTGCATGCACATATTCAACTGGGGCTAAGGATGCCGCTCCACTCAGGTGCTCCCTTTATTGTCTCCTGTGGCAGGTGAAGGTGTCCTTGAGGTTCTTCCATTTTAATTTTACAGCCGATACTGCAAAACAAAAAATGTATTATTACATTTATTTTTTGTTCTTTCTTTCCATAGGTACCTAGCCACTGGACAATTGTTGGCTAATCTACACTATTCTTTCTCAATTGGGAAATCCACAGCAAGCTACATTGTTTGGGACACTTGCTGTGTGATTTGGGATGTATTGCATGATGTGGTGATGTCAAAAAAAGAGTGGGTGAAGATTGCACGTCTTTTCTATGAACGTTGTAACTTATGGTGTACGTTTAATAAACTGTGAAAGAGTGTGATAAGCAGTGAGAAGGCTTTTCTCACCTTAGCAAAGTGAAAAGTCTAGAAAATGCTGTTTAATAACCCGTGATAAGTCAGGTAGGAACTGAAATATCTCACCTCTTCTCATCCTGGTGATAAGTACACAGAAAGTAATGGGAATGTACCTGTTTAATAAAGGGAGAAAAGTAGAGAACAGCTTTATCACTGGATAAGTATTGTGCAAAGTACCCTTGATTTAGCACCCTGGCAGACCTGGTGATAAAGGCCTTTTTCTCGAGAAGCACTGAGCAAAGATACAGGAACTTGTCATAAACCTAGTTTCTTTAGGAACCTTCAGGAACAGTTAAAATAAAGCACAGATGCTCCTCTTCTGGATTTTTGACATTTTGGGACATTTATGCCAGTAGCAATGGTTGGCTGCTCAGGTAGGCTGAATGCTGATTGAAGCCCGTGACACACTGCACGCGATTTTATGTAATAATAACTTAAATAATATTTAATGAAATAT
>NW_017307250.1:669426-669692 GCF_000935625.1 Nanorana parkeri
CTGTCAGGCTGTTGTAATTAAGGGCCCATTCACACTAAGCGTTTGTCTGTCAATTTGCATTTTGTGCGATATCGCGCGTTTGTCGTGCGATATGGCGCAAATGCTTGCATTGAGCAAGCTGGAATAGCGGCAAAATCCGCTCCAAAAAGGGTCCTACGTTCAGACGTCTGTAGAGAAGTCCGATCACTTGTAATATGCGTGCGTTTGTGCGCCCCCCGCCCCCCATTGCCGCTGGCGATCCCGAGCTCCGCTGTGCCTGGACAAAC
>NW_017307251.1:0-683 GCF_000935625.1 Nanorana parkeri
ATTGGTGCCGATGTGCACCATGACAGCGGGGTCGTGCCCATAGGGGATCACATAGCAGACTACTAGGCTGACAAAGATCAGAACAATGAGAATCACCACACCTACTTGGGCTAATGCTTTCTGCCAACCTGTCATCCAATTAAAATATTGGTCCCATGGGTCTGTGATACCTGAATTCTTCTTTAGTTCCACTGATAGGTCTGCTAGCTTCTTAATGGCTAGGGTAACTTTACCATTTGGGCCGGTGTTGTCTGGGATGTACGTGCAGCAGGTTCCTGTGCCTTCAATCATTTTGCAAACACCCCCCTTCTCCGCTAGAATCATGTCTAGGGCCATCCTGTTTTGGAATGTCATGTAAGAGGTGGAGCCTAATTGGTTGGCAATTCCCCGCAGGGCATCTCTGGTATAATCATCCACGAACCGCTGCTGGTTGTAATAGACGTAATTTATCCAATATACGTTCTTGTTGATAGCGATCATGGGAATCAAGGACTCAAAACCCGCTTTTACCTGGTCTCGAGCCTTAAACCCGTTTGGGACCCCCCATGGGACTCCTATGGCATCTATATACACATGTGGGTCAAAACTGCATGCTGGGGTGCTCCTTTTTCTTCTACGACTGGGCGTTGGTTCAGGGTGTGGGATTGACAGGTCGTAGGAGAGAATGTGAAGGGGCATAATTT
>NW_017307251.1:3489-26216 GCF_000935625.1 Nanorana parkeri
CATTGGAGGTGTTTGGGTTGAATCTGGTTGAGTATAGCAGCTTGGTCCTAGTGAAGATGGTCCAGGACTAGGTCCGAGGTCTTGACAAGCAAGGCTTGAGCAGCAAAGACAGCTCGAAGACAGGAGGGGCCTCCTCTGGCCACCGCATCCAATCTGCAGGAGTAGTAGCCTATTGGGCGTAGGCGGTTGCCGTGGGGCTGGGTGAGCACACCTGTAGCATGTCCCTGACGTCCACACACAAAAAGCGTGAAGATCTGCTCATAGTCTTGGAGTCCTAGAGCAGGAGTTGATGAAATAACTTGCTTGAGAATCTCGAAGTTGGAGATTGCTTCCGGGGACATTTGGAAGGGATCAGACGACTTCAGAGCATCGTAGAGGGGCTGCATCATGAGGGAGGCTCCTGGTATCCAAGAGCGACAGTAGGAGATTAATCCTAGGGAGGCATGGAGGGATTTTGGACCCTGTGGCACGGGGATCCCCTTGATTGCAGCTACTCTCTCCTGAGTGAGATGTCGGGTGCCCTGAGAGATGCAATGACCCAGGAGAACTACCTTCTCTTTGCACCACTGTACCTTCTGTTTCGAGGCTTTGCATCCTTGGTCAGCTAGGTAATGAAGGAGACTTTCTGAGAGGGTTGAGGCGTCTTCAAGGGTGTCTGCGCAGAGTAGGAGGTCATCCACATACTGGAGGAGGGTCACTGTCGGGTGTTCCTTCTGCCGTGCATCGAATATGGTAAACAAATGTAAAGCAAATATGTTGCGCTTGGTCTATGTGAACCAACTACACACTAAAGTTTTAATAAACAAATCTGTGTAAAATTAAAATTACACAAATTTCCTTTTTGAGAAAGTCATTGAACGAAACATGTCAAAGGAAAACCTGACTTCATCTCTCTTAGCTGAGTGCTGCTAACGCTCAAAAGCTCGATTTTTTCGTTGTTTCCGTAAGTGCATTTGAGTTCTTTTATGAAATAAATATTTGTGTTACTGCACTTAGATAGCCTCCTCTTTGTCTCCTTCAAATTTTTCCCTGGTGGGCACCATTAGGTGAACACCGCCATTCCGGGCGGCGAGGGATCAGGTGACCAAAGGAGAAGGATAGACCCACGCCGGTACTTGACAAGGAGACATTAGAAGGGGTTGGAAAACCAGAACTTTAAAAGACCTCTTTAACAAGGAGCCCCTCTTGGGGAATTGTCATTGAATGTTTGGAGGACTGCCGGACAGATTGATCAAGTGTCACTGAGAGAAGGAAGTTGCCCTTTCTTAAAGTGCTGTTCGTTGGTTATGCATGTAATGATATGGAGGAGGGTCACTGTCCGGTGATTTCTGTGATATACATCGAATATGGTAGCCATGGCTTTTGCAAACTGACTGGGGGAGTTCTGTGCTCCTTGTGGTATGACCGTCCAGGTGTATTGTTCTCCATCATGGGTAAATGTGAAGAGGAGGTATTTACAGGAGGGATGAAGGGAAACGCTGAAGAATTTATCCAGCTCTCCTTTTGGGGTCCGCTTCTTCACCGGGAACAATGTGTTGCATGGGGATGTGCAGGGTATCAAAGCTCAGTTGGACACAAGGTTCTTGACTTGGTTTGAAATGGCTGTAGATTGAGCTAGCTTCAAGGGGTATTGTGGTTTTCTTGTGCAAGGGGCTCCAGGCTTCAATCGCACCGTGACTGGTGGCACTTTCAGGTGTCCAATATCTTCAGGACCTGTGGACCACAGGCGAAGAGGAATGCGGTTCAAGATCTCCTCCGGAATTGCAGTCTCGTCTTATAATTCTAAGGATAATAGAAGGGGAATGGAGCAAATGGCTGAGGCGTCATCAACAGTCAGTGGTGATGACACTTGAATGCTTCCATAGGGCTGGAAAGAAATAGAAGCTTGGAGTCTAGATAAGACATCAGTTCCCAACAAGTTCAAGGGGCATGTGGAGGAGATTACAAACCTTGCTAGTAGATCAGGATTGCCAACTTGTAAAGGGCGGGTCAGGGGACTTTTCCTCTGTGTTCCATCCACGCCCACATATGTTACATCAATGTCCGAAAGGAAAGGAGGTATCAGGCAACTCCTCTGCGCTGATCACGCTTCTGGCAGCACCTGTGTCGCGTAGGAAGGTGGTGGCCTTCAATGGGTAAGGTCACCTTTGCTAGTGTATGCACTGCCATGAAGGGGGAGGGTGCCACATGCTTGCCCAAATCCTAGTGTAGAAGGTCCAGGTGTTCTGGGTAAGGGCCCGGGGGGGGGGCCTTGCTGCTCTTGCTGGCCGTGTGGGCCTTGGTTCCATTGTGGGTGGCGACGTCTAAGCGCCCTGCATTCCCTCTTGAAATGCCCAGGTTGCCCACAATTAAAACAGGTTCGTCTGGAAGGTGTGGCGGCACCATAGGGGGCAGTAGGCCAAGTGTCTTCCACCATAAGGGGGGTGGCCTTCCTAGTGGTTTGATAGGACTCCAGGCCTTTGGCCAGTAGTAGAAGGGTATCCAGGGGCAACACACGGTATTCAGGTCTGGCCATGATGAGGCCTTTTCTGATTGGCTCCTTTAGGCCTGCAACAAAGGCTGATGATAGCATTTGGCTATGTACTTTATTATGACCACTGAATCCTAGGTCTGAGAAAACCTGTGACAACCTAGTGTAAAACTTTTCCACTGACTCTGTCTTATCTTGCGTAACATTCTGGGTACTCGTGGCACGGTCGGCCAGTCATTCCCTTGCCCAAACGCACAATTGTTCGCAGATTTCCACACCAGAAATAAAAGAATTGTCATCAACAATCCTTGCAGTTTGTAAACTCCTTTCAATTATTGGCCAGTAAGCATCTCCCCCCTGTGCAGGCCCCACTTGTGGGAGAACTAGCACACCACCTGCATGTGCAGCGGTTGTATCGGGCGGCACTATAGGCATAATAGGGGTTTGAGGTTCTGTGGGTGGCACATAATAAGTACCAGCAGATCTTAACACCGGATAAAGGAAAGTTACAGGCGGCTGTGTAGGCCTTCTGGGGTGTTGGCTGGGTATACCAAGATGGCCGCCATTGGTGGGCGCGTCTATTGGCCAGGTTAGAGGTGGGACTGGGGTGTTAACGGGGGGGCGTTAACACAGGCAGTAAGGGGACGTTGGCCGGTGGGCGGGCTGCAGTAACATGGGTGGTGGTGTTGCAGCTCGTGCAGGCGTTTTGCCCTTGGGGACATACCCAGGAAGAGACGCCTCCATCATAAGGTGGGGGCTGGCTTTTTTCAGTTAGCGTGAACAATGATTCAAGGCTTACTTAACTTCTGACTTCTGTCCCATTGTGTGTGAGACGGTTTTATGAAGCTGTCTTGGACTCGGGGGTCCGGCAATCCTCTAACCGTCACACTGTCTGTACGAGCAGGCGAGAATTCTACCACTGAACACGGCACAACAGATGACAGTTCACCATTTCAGCTAAACTTTCAGACCTTGGAATGTCTCTTATCTCAAGAGCTCTGCAGCTGCAAACTTGTGGGCAGCCCCCCCCTCCCCTGCTGCTGTCCAAGACTACGTTTAACCTCGTGTATGCCCAGCAGACACACACACTCAGGACATGACATTACTGACTCATATGGCAAGGTGGTGAGATGATTCAGGGTCCCTGTCACATGTTTCCCGTGCTTAGCATCTGGGTCGCCAACTGTTTTGGACCTACTCTCCAATATATAACGCTGTCCGGAGAGAAAGGGAGAGAAAAAAGAGAGAAAGGAAGTAAGAAAGGAAAGGAAGAAAGTGGAAAGTGGGAGAAGAAGTGTCTACGCTGCCTTGCACGCGTCTTCAGTCACAGTCTTCCCTTTCAAGTCAGCCAGTACAACAGACGTTAAAATCTGCAGATTTCACTTGTGGTTAGAATTCCACTGGAAGTTCCTCCTTTTTCCGTATCACTCCTGCGCCCTCACTTCTCTAACTGTCTAACTCACATTAATCTTACGAGCATACAGACATACATTTAACACATTTAACTCAGAAGAGGGGCCCCCACAGACCTCGTCGAGAGAGACCCAGGTATGCTGTACACAGTCCCCGTGAGCGCAACCGGCTGGAGTTGAAAAATGAAAATGAAAATCACACCAACTCCAATGTGTGTAAAATCACTTCTTTATTATTGTTTCGCACTCTCGTGTTTTATATAGACAGCTGATAGTGTATATGTAAACATAGCGTTTGCGATAGCTTTCTAGGTTATAATTGGACTGATTCATTAAAGCGTAACCTCCTTCCAGGGTGCTGACGTCTCGTCTTGTGTGTCGTTTCTCCTGGAGGCGCCATCTTGGTTTCTATTTCTACTGCGTACTTCTCATGGGGGGGGGGGGGGGGGCTAAGTTGAGCAACTAACTAGGCAGCCATTTTGATTAAGAAATAATATGAACAGGAGCAATAACATATATATATTATAATGTATATTGAAATAGGCATTTTTATCATAGTCACTTAACCACATCCATTACAGGTCCATGTCCGCCATTTAGTGACTGCTGTCTTATTCTCTTATGCAGCATACATTTTAAAAATTGTTAACATTTATATAATGTTTTTTATGTACTAAGTGTGTTATGATGTTTTATTGATATTTGTCACAGTTCACATAATGTTCACTGCATTTACACTTGTGTATTGTTTGCACTACTAGTTTAGGTGCTGTGTAAGAGATACTAAATTGTATATAGTGAAAGCAGTCGAGGGTGTTGCAGCAAATCTCTTCAATAAGGAGCCAAAGGAATTAGCCAAACATTTGGCTAATTATTTTAGCTTGCTTTGGCTGCAGAAGTCCTTCAATTCAGGGACCCACAGAAAAAGCATCTTGTCCCCATGTCAATGAGTACCAGGGACTCTTCCCCATAACCCTGGCCTGGTGTTTGTGTGGGTCTGCGGGTAGGGGGGCTTATAGAAATCTGGGTGCCCCCTTTCGTAAAAGGGCACCCAGATATCGCCCCTTGTGAATGAGTGGGTAGTTGCTACCCCTACTCATTCACCAAATATTAAGAAAAAGTAAATAAACACACAACACCTTGAAAAAGTCCTTTATTTGAACAAAAAACAAAACCCGGTTTCTGAAAAAAAAACTATCATAAGGCATAATAATCACCCCTATCATAAGGCATTGCATACAGTACACAGTCCGGTGACCCAAAAGTTAAGTTAAGGGCTAATGTCACAGTGGTGTGCAGTGCACTCAGTCTCCTGCTTTATTGTGACATGGAGTACAGCTGTGTTTTTGGGGGGGTATTTTTTTCTTTTTTGATATTTTTTCTCTTTTTATCTTCTTATGTATTTTTTTATTTATTTACTATTCCTTATTTACCTTTTTGGTAACTTCATATTGTTTACTTCGCCTTATTTACCTATTTGTCAGTGGAGGCGGCTGCAAATGTATACTTTTTAAGAATAAATATACAGAATGGAAGGTGGGTGTAACGAGCCCCTGCTTGCTCGGTTCCACACTCCCGGCACTCCTCTGCTCCTGTTGGATCAGATGTCAGACCGCATGTCTGATTCTTTGATCGTCCGATAATCCGGGATTGGAACTACAGCTATGTGCCGTTCGAATCCAGCACAGAACAAACACCAGGCAGGCTGTATTTAAGTTCCAACAAGGATCTCCTTTATTGAAGACCAGCTCAGTATATATACAGTTCAAGAAGTCTAAACACATAACGCAATCAAACATGAACAGCATGCAAACAGACATCCCATCCCCGATGCCTTAATGAATGCATAGGGAGGGAGGAGACACATGTGATGGGATTATCTCCTGAGTGTATCATAGGGTGATCTACTCATCTACACCCGGAGTCAGCTACTCCTAGAATCAGCTATCCTAATCCCATCATCAACACAATACAACAAAGGGACCAATATACTGTAACAGTTCAATGTCCAGAATTATCCCCTTCAGTGCAGCTGGAGTCACAGCCTGTACCTATAATACACACAGGGTCATTCAAATGTAATGCCAGGGAACATGTACAGTACATCCCTCCACACATAAACCTGGTAGAATGGTTCATTGTAACCCCAAGAGGTTCGAGGGGGGTCTCCATAGTTCTGGGTCCATAGTCAGTAGGAAGGAGGCTAGCCCCCAGGCTCCTCCAACAGCACCAGTGACGGTTCAGTCCGTCACAGTAGGGACAACTGATTACTTCTTTTCAGATTCAGAGCAGATTATTTTCTTCTTCAAGTGTTTTTTTTTATATTCATGTTGAAGTTGTATCACCAATTAAAACAAATTAAATACACATTTGGTTTAAATGAACCTGTTACATTTTTTAATGAATATGAAGAATTTGTTTATCACTACAAAATAATAAATTGGATCTTTACGGATAATGCCACTTTGATTTATAACGATGTTGGAAATTTTACGTCCTGGGTACCAGAAGATCAACAACTTCAAATTAATGCTAAAGCTATAACATGGAGGCTTGGGAAAGAGGTAGGTCCATGAAATAAACTTTGATAGTAAAGATTAAGCTAGTGGACCTCATTTTCTAAAAGGAAAAGGAGCCAAGTTGAGATAAGTTGCTATTCCATATGTATTCCATATGTATTTTTCAGTATTCAGCGCTGCAGTACTTTGACTGACGTTTATTCCGTCATGCAACGCTGTACTGAAATTAATTTTATACCATTTTTTGGGGACAGATGATCACAGTTGATTGGCTATAGTCATTATTTCCTTTGTGTCTTATTTCCACTGAGGTCCTTCAATTTTTTAGTTGAAGTTTGATCCAGGTGGTGTCAACAGGGCCACTCAGCTCGAATTTGGGATGATTCATAAATATCAGACAAAATTTGGATAGTGTATGTCCAGCTTAAGTACTATACTGACATATACATGAAATGTCAAGAGTTTAGTTTTACATAATGTTCATACATAATGTTCTGATAAGGCAGCATTAAAGGAGAATTATGAGGCAAGTGTCACAGGTCGGTTTAGTAGATCGGGAAGTGAGCGAACACATACCGGCGCTCACTCACTTCTCGATCTATCCATGCAGAGAGCTGTAACTGTCACTCACGGCTCCCTGCAGGGATTCCCCCCTCCCCTGTCTGATCCTCCAGCTCTGACTGGCAGGACAGACGGGGAAGGAGTGGGTACAGCTGGCTCTGTCTCTAGATAGGCAAAGCCAGCTGTCACTCACTCAGCAGGGTGGATCCAGAATTGTCGGGATCCATTCTGGCTGCGGCGTCTCAGTATACCGCGAGCTGCAGCTCGAAGTATACTGAGCTTTGGGTTATGGGTGGACACTAGTTTGTTTCTTCCCATTATCCTTAGGAGAACTATGGGGAGAAGCCCTAACCCCATAGTTCTCCTTTAATAATGAATATCTACACAAATGTATAAGAAAAAACAATCAGTTTAAGACAAAACACTCCGATGTTATGAGGTGCAGAAAGCTGATGAGATACCTCTTCTGAGGAAACCATACAAGAAATCCATATTTATACATAGTTACATAGTATTTGAGGTTGAATAAAGACACATGTCCATCAAGTCCAACCTATTACCATATGCATTATAAACAATAATATGTTCGGCCAGCTCCAGCTTTCACCTCGGCTCAGCTGAGCCGAGGCATATGCCTTCGGCTCGACCAACATCGGGAGCTGTACGGGTTATAGTGAATAGCCCGTACAGCAGCCCTTCGGTTCTACTGAACCAAAAGGGGTCCTGGGGCCGAAGCTAGCCGAAGGATTAGCCAAAGCTACAGCTAGATCCTTCGGCAGCTTAGTGAATAGACCCCTAAGTCTTACTACTGGAGATCCCAGTTTTTCATCCATATAATTAATCTATGAGACTTAAAATACTGATTTTTTTTTTCAGACTAGTGATACTGTAGATCTTCTTTTTCTGCTACAATATACAGATAGGTGCTGATTTACTGAAAGCAAAATGGCTGTTCACTTTTTCCTTAGCGCTAGTGAGCATGGTGAAAATTCAATTTGAAAAGAATACCCAATTATGTGCAAGGAACATTTAAAAAAAACAGCATTGTTGCTATTCACATGCTTGGAGATTAAAGTCAGCAGATCTTTACCTCATTCACTAAGTTAAGGAAGAATTTATTTGCAAAGCAATATTTCTCTTGCAAAGTAAACAGGCTGTTTGTGCTTATTAAATCAATCCCACAATAACATTCTGTTACCATGTTGTTAAGAAAGAAACAGCCAAAAACATTGTGGAATCGCATGAATAAAGGGTAAAGACAACTCCATACTTGGAGTGCTATTGCTAACCTTCAGAAAATAATAATAATTGTAATCTCTGATTTTCAGGTTCCAGTATCTCGGTGCTCAGATCCCTGTTTACCTGGCACCAGAAAGAAGTTTGGATCCTCAGTTCATGAATGCTGCTATGAGTGTATCCCATGTCCAGAAGGAGAGATATCCAACATTCCTGGTAGATTTTGTGCTTGTTAGTAAGTTATTGTTGGAATGGACAGAGATTACTGCTGCTGTTAAAGTGTATGTCAGGAAAAACATATGCATTACACCTCTGCAGTGTAAGCATGTTTCCCTGTGTTTTATTCCTTTACACACCCTGAAGGTACAACAAGATATCTACTGATCCTGGCATGAATGCAATCAATTCCTAATTTTCCATGAAATCAAGAAATGGTTTCAGCCCCACCAAGTTGATTTTTGCTACTTCTACTTCTACCAAACTACTGAATACCTTCCATCTCTACTGCATAAAGCATAATTGTTCTGTAATATTAGATAAGAACTAGGAGGGATGATTAGGTTCTTTAAGATAACATAGATAGAGTGAACAATAACAGTGCTAGATGTTTGACAGGATTAAAATATATTTTTTGTAATTATTGTGCACATATATCTGTAAAACTCACCCCAGTACAAGGATGTTCTAGCTTCATCTATAGCAGCCCCTGAAACCTCAAGGCAGGCAGACCTACCAGTATTTTGTTGCTTCAAAGACTTAACACACAATTATACATGGCAGGTGGCAGACAATAAGTATAATGCAGGAGCAGGTGGAAATCTGGGCAGGTGGTAGACATTGAGTGTAACCCAGGATCAGGCAGAGGTCAGGCAGGGGGCAGACAGTAAGCATATTTCAGGGACAGGCAGAGGTCAGGGCAGGCGGCAGAAAGTAATGCCATAGATTTGGATGTTAAATATAATAAAATATAAAAGACAAAAAACTTTAGGGTTCCACTGCCATAAACTCATTGTCTCAAGCATCCTTGAGCTCCAGTCAGTGACTTTGCCTAGAAATGTCATTATTTGTATTATATATATTTATTTATATTATACATATTTATATACAACAATACATACTACATACAACAATAAATCAATAAAACCAGACAATGTGTTACAATTATCCCCTCTAGCCGCTATATTTTACTAATTATCCATAAGCCAGTTCATATATACACAGAGCCATGCTCATCTATTTCATCCCTTAACGTGAGTGTTTCTATTTAGAATTGTCTGTGATAATAACAGTAATAATTACATTTGGTTTAGTTACTTTAGTGTTTCCATTTCTCTATACTGTGATAGTGTACATCTTCACACAATAATAAATAGTGAATAAGACTTATAATTAAATAAAGATATTATATACATAAATGCTTTCCAACGTGCTCACATATACAAATAAATATAAATAAGTGTCCTGAGAGTGTTCAAGAGTAACATTGCTAATCAGCACAACCCTTCCTTTTTCCACACTTCCCCCCTCCCTTCCTCTAATCACCCCTCCCTTCACTTAACATTGTGTTACGTCCAATTAAGTTAAATAAATAAAATCGGTTTTCTCAATAGTGTCTGTGTAGTAGTACCCCAATCTAATGTGCTCTACCAAAGCTCTCCCTACCTAAATTAGTTTTAGGACTTACTTTAGAGAATGTCAGTTAATCAAGGCTAGAAATGGGTTGTGACACGATAAAAAAAAAGCAAAAACTATATAAACAAACAATCTTAGGCATCCAATACCAACCCTTCCTTTTTATCGTTAATTGGAGTTAACCTTAGACATATAAAAAAAAAATTGTTTTCAAGAGAAAAATATATGATTATCAAACTATTATCAAAATAATTAAAGATGGCGTGTAGGAGCATTCAAAGCCCCCTTCTCTTTCTTTTTTCCCCCCTTTTTTCTGTTTTTTCTTCCTTTTTTTTTTCTCTGACCTTTTTAATCTTGAATCTTTTTTCCTATAATCCACATTTTTAATAACAATTTTCTTTTTCTTGTCTCATCTCACGTCTAGATAGGCTGAGGGGGAGACAAAGACTGTTTATGCACTGAAGTGTATCTGTATTATATGTTCTACACTGTCTATACTGATTGTTAACCTGTATAAGACAGAGTCTGCCCCTTTTTTTTTTTATTTATTGGAATTTTTTTTTTCTTATCTCATTGTATTTTTTTTTTCATGTTGTCCTTTGTTAGGTTAGTTATGGATAATGCTATCTATATTGAGTCTATATGGAGCATTATGTATTGTTATGTTTGTTATGTTACGTTAGTAATTGGCATCCCAACCCAAAACTCAGCAAGGAGCGGGAGTTACCCCAGTTTGAGGATAAATGGCTATGATTAACTTAATAACATATAATGTGAGAGGATTAAACACTCAGGGTAAACAACATGAAGTGATAAGGGAATTGAAACAGTAAGACAGGCAAATAGTCTTTCTACAGGAAACATATCTGACACTTACCACTACTACGAGACTTAGTAAGAACATATTCTCACAATGATTTCATAGTCTTTCAGATACTAACAGAGCCAAAGGGGTGGCTATTGGCATTCATAAAAATATTCCATTTATATTCTCAGACATGCAGACAGATGATCAAGGCAGATATTTATTCATTAAGGGTTCTATAAATAATACACTGTGCACATTGGTGAACATATACTGCCCAAACAAAGAACAGATTCCTTATATTTGTAATGTCTTTTCTCGCCTGTCTGATTTTGCAGAAGGGATGCTAATAGTCTCCGGCGACTTGAATGTCGCACTGGAACCTACGATTGATACCTCAACGGGACAGTCCAATCTATCATATAAAAAAATACTAGTTTTGAAAAAACTCTTAAATAAAATGCAATTAGTGGACAATTGGAGAACCATGCACCCAAAGGATAGAAATTACTCTTACTACTCAACGGAACATAATAGATGTTCTCGTTTAGATTATATTTTTTTGAGTCACCACCACTTAGACAGTTTGAGTTCATCACAAATAGCCTTTCATCACAAATATAAACCTTTCCCTAGGGATAACGAGAGACAGTGACTGGAAACTCAACAAATCTCTTTTATGGAGTCCAGCGGATGTACAGAAACTGAATGAGGAACTTAGCAAATTTTTTGTGATCAATGATTCCCCAGACATAACACCCGCCACCCTTTGGGAAACACATAAAGCCGTAATAAAAGGGAAATTAATTAAATTGGGGACCAGGAAGAAAAGAGAGAGTAAGAAGAACATGGAAGACCTGTTAACACAGATTAGAGAACTGGAAATGTTACACAAAAAAATCATTGGTTCTAGAGCATTTACAACAATTAGTGAATAAGAGGGAAGAGTTAAAAAAAATTTTAAACACTAAAACACTGCAGAGGTTCCATTGGCTGGCGGGAACACAATATGAATGGGGAAACAAACCGGGAAAGGTATTATCAAACTCACTGAGACATAAGAAAACGCAGTCTTATATCCCTAAAATAAAAACAAAGGACTCTATGGCATTCACCCCTAGAGAAATTGCTTGCGAATTTAAAGAATTCTATTCCACACTATATAATATCTCTGAAAATCTGACGCAAAAAACATTAGACCAAAGACAAGAGGAGATAAAGAGATACTTGGATAGGGACAAATTACCCTTACTACCCGCCGACTCTCTAGGTAAACTGGAAAGGGAGATTGAGGTAGGGGAGTTGGAGAGTAGTCTCTCTGAAATGATAAAAGGAAAAGCACCAGGCCCTGATGGTCTAATGCTGGCTTATTACATGACCTTTAAAGAAGTATTACTACCCCGGTTAGCTAAGTATGTGAATTAATTAACGGGAGGAGTACTCAAGACCAGAAACCACTTTGGCATATATAACAGTAATCCCCAAACCGGATAAAGATCCTACAAGTTGTGCGAGCTACAGACCCATATCTTTACTAAATGTGGATATTAAGATGTTTGCCATGGTCTTGGCAAGGAGAATCCTGCCATTGATGACACAGTTTATTTCTGCTGATCAAACTGGATTTATTCCTGGTAGAGAGGCAAGAGATAATTCATTGTGGAATCTGGCAGTGATGACTTATGTGAAACAACAATCCCAGCCTACACTATTACTCTCAACAGACGCAGAAAAAGCGTTTGATAGGGTGGCATGGGATTACTTGATGCTCACATTACAATATATGGGAATGGGGAGAAAAATGATGAGCTGGATCTCGGCACTATACAAGGAACCAAAGGCGCATGTAAGAGTTAATGGCATCCTTAGTGAGGGATTTACATTGGGAAATGGTACACGTCAGGGCTGCCCTCTCTCCTCCCTACTATTTGCGATATCATTGGAACCATTTTTGGCAAATATAAGAATAAATAACAACATACACGGAGTAGCTATAGGAAACAACAAACATAAGTATTCAGCTTACGCAGGTGATATACTTTTTTATATTCAACAACCTAGAATAACTATTCCAAATTTAATAGCTGCTTTTCGGGAATATGGGGGGTTATCTAATTTTAAGATTAATCTAGATAAGTCGGACATTTTGAATATTAGCATGCCATCTAGAGAGGTAGAATATATGCGTCCAAGTTTCCCTTTTAAGTGGCAGGCTAAGAAACTGAAATATCTGGGGATTAACTTAACCCCTCATCAGCGGGACCTGTTTAACTATAATTATATTCCCCTCGTGAATGATGTTCGGAAAGACCTGCAACAATGGACTTCATTATATCATTCATGGGTTGGTAGAATTAACATAGTTAAAATGAATGTATTACCGAAGTGTATATTTTTATATCAGATGTTAACTATTGCTTTACTCAATAGTTTTTTTTTAAACAATAAAGACAATGATATCCAGATATATCTGGGGTAGGAAGAATGCGAGAATCTCACACAGCACATTAGTTAGGACAAAATCACAGGGTGGGTTAGCACTACCTGATTTCAAACGCTACTATCAGGCAGTAGTCCTGTCCAGACTTTTAAATTGGCACTTTGATAAAGTATCTAAGTTTTGAGTAAGGATAGAGTTTGAAATCTGTAATGCTGATATGAGTGTGGTATGCTGGCTACCAAAGCAATACAGAGGTACTGCAAAGGATTGGTACCCACCGTTGCGGAGTACCCTAGCTGTATGGGATTTAATGCATAAGAAATTAGGATGGAAGTACAACTCACCCTTAATGCCTATGATAGGACATTAATATTTTCAGCCAGGGAACCTAGACCAAAATTTTGGTAAATGGATAGAGGAAGGTATATTACGATTGAGAAATATCTGGGGATTAACTTAACCCCTCATCAGCGGGACCTGTTTAACTATAATTATATTCCCCTCGTGAATGATGTTCGGAAAGACCTGCAACAATGGACTTCATTATATCATTCATGGGTTGGTAGAATTAACATAGTTAAAATGAATGTATTACCGAAGTGTATATTTTTATATCAGATGTTAACTATTGCTTTACTCAATAGTTTTTTTTTAAACAATAAAGACAATGATATCCAGATATATCTGGGGTAGGAAGAATGCGAGAATCTCACACAGCACATTAGTTAGGACAAAATCACAGGGTGGGTTAGCACTACCTGATTTCAAACGCTACTATCAGGCAGTAGTCCTGTCCAGACTTTTAAATTGGCACTTTGATAAAGTATCTAAGTTTTGAGTAAGGATAGAGTTTGAAATCTGTAATGCTGATATGAGTGTGGTATGCTGGCTACCAAAGCAATACAGAGGTACTGCAAAGGATTGGTACCCACCGGTGCGGAGTACCCTAGCTGTATGGGATTTAATGCATAAGAAATTAGGATGGAAGTACAACTCACCCTTAATGCCTATGATAGGACATTAATATTTTCAGCCAGGGAACCTAGACCAAAATTTTGGTAAATGGATAGAGGAAGGTAAATTACGATTGCATCATGTAATGGATCGTGGTGAGTTGAAACCTCTCCCGATTTGTGCAGATCACCATCCCCTTCATTGATGGATAAGTGGCGATACTGCCAACTAACCCATTTTCTGCAACTTTTACCTAAACCTATAAGATCGATATCTGAACTAAACCCAATGGAAGTAATACTGTCCAGTCCATCACGCCCAAAGAAAAGTATATCACTAATGGTCCATTTGGTAGCACAAATGTACTCCACACAGACTCCAGGGTTTATGCGACAATGGGAGGATGATTTGGGGATTCCCCTATCAGAACAAGGAAAATCCAGAGTTCTGGAACAAGTATGTAGAACCTCAGTATCCTCCAAAATAAAGGAGATGAACTACAAACTTCTGTCGAGATGGTACCTCACACTGGTAAATTACACTCAATAGACTCTAGCAATTCACCATTATGCTGGAGAGGGTGCGGTATAAGAGCGACCATGGCACATATATGGTGACAGTGCCCCGCAATTAAGAAATATTGGACAGAGGTTGGAAAGATCATCTCCTCTATACGGGGATCACCCATGTTTATAGACCCCTGGGCAATGCTATTCCATAAAAGTGAAAGCTCAGTGTTGAAATATAAAAAATCCATTACACCACACCTGCTGAACTCAGCAAAATGTCTGATCCCACTATATTGGAAGTGCATAGAATCTCCCACAATAAAAGAATGGTTCATAAAAATAAATTACATTAGCTCTATGGAGGAACTGCTTTTTAGCAGCCAAAATAAATATCCAGCCTTCTATGAAATATGGCAGGGGGGGGTTTGATACAAGGAATCATATGAATACTTATCAATAATGACCTTTCACATCTGAGTTTAAGGGGTTGATTTACTAACCTAAACACATGCACGCTTCAGGTGCGTGTGCATTTTTACACAGCAAAACGTATTTATCAACCAAACACGAGCAACGTGTCACATTTTCACGCCGTTATGGTTTTTATGTATTTACGTATGTGCGCGTCATGTAGCATGTGCCATAGGCTACACACATGTCTAATAGTGGCATGCAAGTCTCTAAAAGCATATTTCCACTAATGCCATATATGGAAAAATCATGCACATGATGCATATATAATGCTGCTTCACAGTTTAGACAAAAATGGTTAGCTCATGCATTTACATTCCTGCATTCATCAACGCAAGCAACACAACGTAGAGCTAATTTACACAACATCACCTTGCAATTCATGCAGGGCTTTGCACAACACACCTGCTGGGTGTGTACACACTACAAAGGTGTCTAATTCCACCAATAGATCATGCTGGGAGGGAACACACTACAGAGGTGTATACTTGTTCGTGGCGTGTTTATAAGGTTAGTAAATCAACCCCAATGTGTATTTATTCTGTTGCAGAAAGAATAAATAATTCCCTTAGTCTCCTCTTCCCTGTGATCAGACTGTAACATTGTAACTTTGCAGTAATTCACAAGATGAGAGACTGCAGCATGCGCTGATCTGTGTCAGATAATACAAAGAGCTGCACAAGCAAGAGATTTTACATATTTGTCTCAACTCCCTGTCCAGGCGGTAGATGGCAGCCCTGTATGATGCCTGATCTAAGAAAAAAATAGATGAAGTCATAGTCAGAGGGAGTATGGCAATTTCTTTGACAGGAGATACATATCTGGAAGAGTTACACTGACCTATTACTCAGCATGCATGTACCAAAAATGTAAAAAAAAAATCTATTGCAGCTTTAAGGCTTTTTTCTTTATTTTAACCTGGTGATCCGGCCAGTAAGTCTGTTTTGCTCAACTTTCTTTATCAGCCAAAACTGCCCAACAAAAGTGGCAGAAAGGGGGTTGAGACAGATCATTTAACACTGAAAGGGGTGCTTACAATGGTCAGCTTTAATTCATTTATGTAAAGCCTTTATCCCAAAAGGAGAAAATAACTGTTGTTGTAATTGGTCAAAAATTGTTAGCTGGAGTTCGGATTTAATCTTTCAGTCATGTTCATCTAAACCTACTATTGCGTCCAACACTACCCTCCCCACAGGGTGACAATGTTGCTGCCCAGGGGTGGTTGCATTGCTCCTCCATAAAGGATTGGCATAAGTTGCATACAGAGAAGTACAGAGTACTCCTTTCCTGCCTGCTTCTGTTTGTAGACAAAGCAGCAAGGGGATCTCGGCTGATGTTGGTCTTGAAATTCAGCAGCTGGCCAGGGACTGTCATTTGTGATGGGAGCAACAGCAGGAGAGAATCATCATAGTAGTGAGTCATTGGGGTTGATTTACTAACCTTATAAACACACCACGAACATGTATACACCTCTGTAGTGTGTTCCCTCCCAGCATGATCTATGGGTGGAATCTAAACACCTTTGTAGTGTGTACACACCCAGCAGGTGTGTTGTGCAAAGCCCTGCCCTGAATTGCAAGGTGATGTTGTGTAAATTAGCTCTACATTGTGTTGCTTGCGTTGATGAATGCAGGAATGTAAATGCATGAGCTAACCATTTTTGTCTAAACTGTGAAGCAGCATTATATATGCATCAGGTGCATGATTTTTCCATATATGGCATTAGTGGAAATATGCTCATAGAGACTTTTTGGTTGATAAATACGCTTTGCTGTGTAAAAATCATACGCACCTGGTGCGTGCGTGTGTTTAGGTTAGTAAATCACCCCCATTGTGTTGATGGGTCATCAGTCATTTCTCATCGTGATTGATAATGGATTAATATCATTGGACCACATGATTGACATGATTGACAATGGATGTACATCCGGGGACAATACTTATTTTTTATTAAAGGACTTTTTCTCTATGATTCCATTGTTTTTATTTACTTTCTTTTCAACATTTTTTTGTAAATAAGTAACAAATGGTATTATGTATCCCTTCCTCATTTACATAGGGGGCAAATATCTGGGGGTCCCTTTAATGGTCTCATCCCCACATCCCTGACCGAAATGATGCTTTCATTTGTAGTGTCAGTGGTGGCAGCAAAATAAATTACTAATGACGGCATCAGCTAGAGGTTTGGGTGGGTGGGCAAACTGGCCAAATTTGCTGAACTGTAAGGAAGCTAGGTTAGGTTAGAACCCAAGGTCTACTCAAACCAGAAGTTCATCCCAAATTATAATATATACTTTTTAACACAGGGTCAAACATCCATAGATTATAAAAAACAAAATCCTTTATTTGTTGCCAACATTTGACACACCAAATTCTTAAAGTGTATGTCAAGGCAAAAAAAAAACATATCCAGTACATATCTGCAATACATTTTTTTTTGTGTTTTACCCCTTTTAAAGACCCTGCAAGTACAAAAACATACCCAAATGATTAGCTAGAAAATGCACTCTGCTCCTGTGTCACCCCTGAACACGACATAAAGAATAATCATTCTGTAGTGCCAAGAAGAGAACTAGGAGAGGCAAATACATTTCTAAAGATAACACAAGAAATGTGCACAGCGCAGCTCAGAATTTCTAACTTGATCAACAGGTGTTGACACACTTAATGAACATACACAATAAAATGCTTCCGAAGGCATTAAAAGCCTCTGAGGGTATATTTAACAGACCAAAAGGTAGCAAATTACAGAAGTTAATTATTAGAGATTACATGCATTTTGAATGAAAACTTCCCTTTATTATTTTTTTCTGCTTATAACATATTTATATATTTTTTCTTTCTTTTTTCAACTTTTACTGCAACTTTATGTCACCAAACACTTTTTATGTTGCATTGTAGCTTAAGAACCATATACCAAATAAAACCTAAAGTTTCTATCTATCTATTAATTAGTAATACTTCTCAATATTAGCATTTAAATATTATACATTTAGGTAATGTATTGTATTTTTTTAACTCTTTCACAATGCACTGGTGGAAATCCAATTGCTAATTGTATGGCAACACAAGACATTTTGTTCTCACAATCTGTGACACAGATGCTCATTGTGTTGGTATTTTTCTTCCTGCAGACATTGCAAACTGCATGAAATGTTCTGATGAAGAATGGCCAAATGAGAAGAAGGATCGGTGTGTTCCAAAACGGATGGAATTTCTCTCCTACACTGATGATACAATTGTTGCAGTAATTTCAGCTGTTTCCATCCTCTGTTGTCTTCTGACTGGTGTAATATTGGGGATGTTTATACTTTACCAGGACACACCCATTGTTAAAGCTAATAACCGGAACCTGAGCTATCTTCTCCTGGCCTCCATCATGCTGAGCTTCCTCTGTGTCTTCTTGTTCCTCGGCCATCCAGTAGATGTAACCTGCATGCTGCGTGTAACCTCTTTTGGTGTCATCTTCTCAGTTGCTGTCTCTTCTCTACTTGCCAAAAGTATCATGGTGTGTATTGCTTTTAAAGCCACCAAACCTGGGAGTTCCTGGAGGAAATGGATGGGAATCAGATTGCCGAATTCCATCATGTCTGTGTTGTCAATGGTGCAAGTTATAATTTGTGTTACTTGGTTGTCTATTTCTCCCCCCTTCCAGGATCAAGACACTCACTCTTATCAGGGAAAGATCATCATTCAGTGTAATGAGGGTTCAGTTAACGGCTTCTACTCTGTCCTGGGATATATGGGACTTCTGGCAGCTGTGAGCTTCATTACCGCTTTTTTAGCCAGGACATTACCAGACAGTTTTAATGAGGCCAAGTACATCACCTTCAGCATGCTGGTGTTCTGCAATGTCTGGATTGCTATGATCCCGGCCTATCTGAGCACTAAAGGGAAATACATGGTGGCTGTGGAGATTTTTGCTATAATGGCCTCAAGTACTGGACTTCTTGGCTGTATATTTTTCCCAAAATGTTACATAATTCTCTTCAGACCTGACCTGAATACAAAAACAAGTTTGCTTGAAAATAGAGGATAATCTTTTTTTTTTAATTAATGATGACCTCTTTGTTAAAAATATAATACAATCTATTATAACTAATGAGCTAATACTCAGAACAGTTTGAAATGTACAGGTCTATACACAAAAGGGTGAAGAGTTTGGAGAAGGCAGGAAAAGTGAACAATCTAGTCCAAAATTACTGAGTTGGAAACATTCTCTAATTCAGCTCACTTTCCAGGTCAGCTATGTTGTCCTAGATGGTTCACTTCTCCTGCCTTCTCCAAACTCTTCACCCTTTTCTGAAAAGTCCTCTTAAAGGTCAATATTTAATTCTCACCTTTTCAGTGAACGGTACAAATAATTTTTGCTCTCTTGTAGAGCTATGGACACATTGCATTTCTTGGACACCTTGTCCCCTGCTGGATTCGCTGGTTTCTTCAAATAGTGAGGAGGAACCACAGTGACCAGAGGAGAGCTAAGTATCCAAAGTATCCACCCACAGATCTTCAAGAGAGTAAAGGTTTCACTCACCACCTTCCAGAAAGGTGAACATTGCACATGTTTTTTATAATCTGCTTGTAATGTATTTGTTAGTGACCGGGTTATTTTAAATATATTGTAAGTAGATGTATCTGGCTACAGTAAATTTTACATTTTGCTTGGTGTATTCTAAAATCATTTTAAATAGAGTTAAAGTTGATGAAAGCATGTTTTCATGTTAAGTGATAAGTATACTTAATTTTAAAGAATGTTTTCTTCTTTATGGGAACTAATAAAAAAGCTTTCTCCTTGTATAAATCTATTTTAAGACTGTGTGATGTTGGGGAGCTCAAAGAGCACTCGCACAGCGGGTTTTCCAAAATACAAGTCTTTTTATTTGCTCTTGCAGGGCAGCAGAAAAAGGTAAACACAAATATCCGCTTCTCTTCAGCACAAATAACAAAACAAAAGATGTCTCACCGAGTTATTGTATAAAGTCCCAGACCTGGGAAATCCCTTCCCTGGAATTTTAGTCCTGCAGTCCAGCACAGTAGCACAGCAATGCAGCAATACAGCAACTCTCTCACATTCACACACAGCTACCGCTGATGACTTCCTCCTCAACTCCCACACTCCTCCCTGGGAGTTGCCGACCTTTAAACCCCTTCCTGGGGAAGGAAGGTTAACCCTGTTGTGGCCCTTAAAGGGACCACAACCCGAACAGTGGCGATATATATCTCCCATCCAGGACCCAGCCTTGCCGTCCTCCATAACTGCTACTGCAAGGGAGTATACAGCTTCCCCATACAATGCTACAGAGACAACACTCATACCCCAGACTTTGCCAGTTCCCGATATGTCAACTTCCAAAGCAAAAAAAGGTCCCAGATGCTCACTGCAAAATTACAATAATTGTTATGTCCCCTCTACATGTACCCTGTGGTCCGTATATAGCCCGATGTGCAGCTAAACTCTCCAATTCTGCAATAATCCAGACTGAGTGTAATCTTGATGCTTTATTAACAAAACAGGGTGGGTTGAGACTGGTGATAAAGATCATAGAAACATACAATCATGATATAAAACATGTAATTATAGTGTCAGCAGGGCTGGATTTCCCACAAGGCCAACCAAGGCCTGGCCTCGGGGGAGCAAGGAGTAGAGGGGCAGTATGGGTGTGGAATTCCTATGTCCCAACGCCCGGCAGGCAGGTAGTTGTTTTCTACATTTAGCCCTGTTTTGGGCAAGCAGAGCTGAATGTACAGTGGGGAAGCCACCGCTTGTTTTGTACAAGTGATCTTGGTGATGACACTGAGATCACTTCTCTGAAGCCTGCAGGTCAGCCGTTATCCATTGGGGGGTTTTGATGGGTAGGGGGCGCATTGAGGAACCTGGCCTTGGGGCAGCAGAGAGAGTAAATCCGGCCCTGAGTGTCAGCTCACAAATACAGAAAGAATCAAGTCCATTCATACCAGTGATGCTACCTAAGAGAGATTTGGGCTTTTCCCTCCACACATGTGCTACAGAAGGCAGTGGATTTCTTTTCCCTCAATCCTAAAATGGAGGCTGAACTCCCAAAATGCACTAGTACCCCTCTTTGGGCAGAGAAATCCTAGGAGTTTTATTAAAGGAAAACAATCAAAGCTGCTATTAACAAAGATGTTTTCTTTTCAGCCCCATCTTGTGCCTGATTTTGATATGGCGGGGAGGTAAGCCTATTATTTAACCTGCTAAGGCAGAACAATAACCAATGACCCCAATGCATAAATGAATACATGTGTTTACACATAAAGACCCCAAAAAGTCCTTATGGATTTGGATAACATTCAATGAGAAACTCATGAGAAAGCATGATAAAGATTGCTGTTATTGTTACACAGTAGATAGTTATACAGTAGCTAAACCTGGAAAAGACACAGGTCCATCCAGTCCAATGTGTGTGTATTTGAGTCTTTTAAGAATATACATACCCCTTAATATTAGGGATGCACAGATACTTTTCGAGTACCAGTACTGATACTTGACATTTTCATGAGAACTACCAGGGTTGCAGCGGTTGCAGCTGGGACCTGGTTCTGGCACTCCACCACTGTCCTGAAATCATTAGTCTGTATTGTTTTAGAAAAACTGTCACATGACAATAAACACAAATGTATCAGTACTCGTACTTGTAAGTACTCGCCAAGTATCAGTACTCTTACTCGCAAAACTGCTATCTGTGCATCCCTTTATTTATATTTATAAAAACAAAATCGTACATTAAAACAGAGATGTATAAATCCCAGGAGCTCCGTGTGCTCCTTACAAATGACAGCTGCCTCCTAACTTTTGAATATTTCTCTAGTGTAGTCTTGGAGCTCAAAAGTATTGGTACATGTACTCGTACTTGTACCAAGTACTGTACTTTGTATCTGTGCAACCCTACTAAATATTGTGCCCATTGTTACATAGTTACATAGTATTTGGGGTTGAATAAAGACATACGTCCATCAAGTCCAACCCATATAGGTCCACGCATCATCTCATTCTTAGGAATACTTGTATCCCTGAATATTACGGTCCCTCAGGAAATCGTCCAAAAGTTTCTTGAACAGTTCTACACTCTTAGCTGAAATCACTGCCGGTGGCAGTAAGTTCCAGACCCTAACCGCTCTTACTGTTAAGAACCCCCTTCGCCCCTTGTGCTTGAATTTGTTTTCCACCAACTTTAGGTGGTGACCTCTAGTCTTTGTAATGGAGTTAATCTTAAAGAGTTAGTTGCCAATGTTGCTGTCACCATTGAACATCTTGTACATGAAAATCATGTCCCCCCTTAATCTCCTTACTTCCAGCGTGAACATGTTTAAGTTCAGTAGCCTTGTCTCATAGCTCTGGTCCTCCATTCCCCTAATTAGTTTGGTTGCCCTCCGCTGGACTCTCTCCAGTTCAAGGACATCCCTTCTCATTACCGGCCACCAAAACTGGACCGCGTACTCCAGGTGTGGCCAAACCAATGATCTATATAGTGGCACAATTATAGACGTGTCTCTGCAATACATCCCTTTCTTAATACAATACAAGACAAGACCCTGCTAGCTTTGTTTACCACAGCCTGGCACTGCAAGCTACCATTCAGTTTGTGGTCTACAATGACCCCCAAATCTTTTTCTATTTCTGACTTCCCTAGCGGCATACCCATGATGGTATAGCCCATTTGTTTATTTTTATGTCCAAAGTACATTACTTTGCATTTATC